>NC_066513.1:19030720-19078220 GCF_024679095.1 Eriocheir sinensis | reverse complement strand
CACACACACACACACACACACACACACACACACACACACACACACACACACACACACACACACACACACACACACACACACACACACACACACACACACACACACACACACACGCCAAAAAAAGTATCATGTGACCTTTAAAATTTGACGTTGAGAAACTAGCTTCGAGCACGGCAATGGTGTTCTGTTTCTCTTCGGCCCGCGAGTGTGAAATGTGGCGGTGATGACGATGACTGACACTTTTCTGGACCTTTTCTCTCGGGGCTGCCTTGCGTGTGTGTGTGTGTGTGTGTGTGTGTGTGTGCTATAGGCTACACACCCTTATACGGCACTAAGCAGATGGTGTACATTTGTGGTGGTGCCTCGCCCTCTCTCTCTCTCCCTCCTTCTCTTGCGCACTCATTTTTATTCATTCTGTGTTTTTTCGTTCCTTCTTTCCCTCTGTTTTGTGTGTCAGACCCTTAAGTATCTCGTATGTATTAAAATTTGAAGTGGTGTTGCGCCCTTTTTGTCTCATATTCTTTCTTTTATTCATTCTGTGTTTTTTCGTTCCTTCTTTCCCTTTGTTTCATGTGTCAAACCCTTAAGTATCTCGTATGTATTAAAATTTGTGGTGATGTTGCGCCCTACTCTCTCACATACCGGTACTTTCTTTTATTCATTCTTTGTTTTTCCTTCTGTTTTTTTGTTTCCTGTGCTACTCCTTCAGGTATTTCGTATGCATTATATTTTGAAGTGGTGTCTTGCCCTCCCTCTCTTTCACTCTTATTAATTCTGTTTCGTTTCTTTTTCTCTGTTTTCTCTGTCGCCGCCCTTCAAATGTTTTCTGTGCAACACTTCAGCAGATTCTACATATATGGTTGTGCTCCCTCTTCCCTCCCCCCCTTCCTCCTCCCATCCTTTCTCTCTCTTGTTTTTATTCTGCGTGTTTTTCTACCTCCATGTTACTCGTGTCGACAACCCCAATTATATCTCACCTGGGGCTACTGGGGAAGAAATTGACCCAGGTGTATTTGGCAACACCGAGGGAGTTTTATACCGGGTGATATTAAGGTGCATAATAGCTTGAAGGTGACGAGGGTGAAGAGAATTGAAGGGTGGAGATGGAAAGGTGACAGGAGAAGAGAGAGCTAAGAGTGATGGGTAGGAAGGGAATGGAAGGGAAATGTTTGGTGAGTGAAGGGAAGAGAATTTAAAAGGTGAATGGGGTAAGAGTGAAGGGAATTATATAGAGTTAAGAGAAGATTGAGAGTGATGACAGTAAAGGGAATTAGAAAGATGTGATGATCAGGTTGAAGAGAATTACGTAGAAGAGAGAAAAGGGGTAAGTGTGAATGCATTTAGAAGAGTGTAGATGATGAAGAAGAAGGAAATGAGGGGGATTGGGTGAAGGGTAAGGATGAAGGGAACCAGAAAATCATTAGTTTGAAGATTTTGGGATTAAGGGAGAATTAAAATAAAGGTGATAGCAACAAAGGAAAGAGAAGGGTGTGAGGGTGGCAAGGAACAGGAGTACAGGATTAGGGTGAAGTGTAAGGATGAAGGGAACCAAAAAATCACAAGTTTGAAGATTTTGGGATTAAGGGAGAATTAAAATAAAGGTGATAGGAACCAAGGAAAGAGAAGGGTGTGAGAGTGGCAAGGAATGAAATAACACACCCATCCCTTCTTTCCACCCCGATATATACATAAAAGTAAAGGAAACGAACATGGAATCAGATGTCATACCCATTCCCTCCCCAACCCCAGTACATGTAAAGGGTAGGGAATATAACCCGGTAGCAGCGATGGGCCAAATTTGGGGCTTTACCGTGTACCAGCAATGGGCCAAATTTTTGTCATGATGTAAACCCCAAAAATAGATGATGCATAAACTGATCACAAATGCGTTGATATATATTATGAAATGGTTTGCGTGAGTGATGATTTTTTTCGCATTATTCTCGCTTGGAGGGGCCTTTAAGAAACATGATCCCCACAGCTACCGGGTTGAGGTAAGGGGGAGGGGGATAAAAGAAGCAGGAATATACAAATCAGACGTTGGGTGATGGGGGGATAATGGAAGCAAAAAGAGGAGAGTGGCAGCGGATAAGACTGCACCCCTATCCACCCCTTCCCCTTCCTGCATGTCCCTATTTGCCTCGCCTTCCCAGCTCCCTTATCTAATGGCATCCACTTTGCATCAACACTCACAAATATGGAAGAGGTGGGTGAGGGGGTGTGGATGTCCTTGGAAGCTGAGGAGTAAGATATTATTAAGTGAAGTCAATTAATCAGGGGGAAGTGTGAGGTGTGTAAAAGGTTAATTGAAGGTTTATCTCTGGTTATCTCTGTACATAAGACGGAAATGTGGAAGAAGTGTATAATAGTGAGTGTCTGTGACCTTGGTAGCTAAAGGGGAAGAAGTTAAATGAGATAGAATAGTCAGAGAAAAGTGTGAGGAGTGTAAAGAGGATAATTGAGATCTTTATCAGTTGTTGTCACCTTGTTGAGGAAGTGTGTGGGAGAGCAGACTGTTTGATAAGAAGCAGAGAGATTTATTTTTATGTTCTCCTCAGGCTGTTACACGGGCTCAGGAATTTAATTGGGATCCAGGAACTCATTAACAGTATCAACACTACTTAATGGCCACTACCTTTAAGAATTTCCTCTCTTCCCCAACACAGTGTCACAAGCCTTTACCATTTAGGATAAAGAAAAACTTCAAATAGTTTTGTTGGCAGTAATACAAATTCTGAAATGTCATTACTATTACAATTACCAGCATTTATATTTCCCAAATTTCATATTTCTCCCATTTCTCTCCATGCTGAATCCATCTGAGTTTCATTTGGCAAAATAACCAAAGTTTTATTTTTTCAAGGCTAAAAAGAACTAAACAAAAACACACTATAAAGACTTTCTTGCTTCTCAGATTTATCAGTCAAGTAGTTTTCATTTGGTGGGTCTAAAAAGTTGGTTTATGCTTTGTCTGTTTCCATCAACAAAACATTCACTACTGTATTCTAAACACACTTTATCTCTCCTCCACAGAGCCTCTCGGGTCACACCACCCCCGTCGAGTGTGTGCGATTCGGTGGGTCTGAGGAGCTGGTGTGTGCTGGGTCCCTCAGCGGCGCACTCAAGATCTGGGACTTGGAGGCAACCAAGATCGTGCGCACCCTCACCGGCCACAAGGCGAACATCAGGTGCATCGACTTCCACCCCTATGGAGACTTTATCGGCACCGGCTCCCTCGACACAAATATTAAGGTGAGTTTATTCCCCATATTGGCGAATGACTATTGGCTCATGTATGTTATTAATCTTACTGGTGAATGATTGTTTTTTTATGATTATACCAATTGATTTTTATTCCCATTCCTTCTGCTATTCTGAAACATGGTATTTAAGGGGCAGAGTTATGAGTACGGACCCCCCAAAAAGACATATAATACTTGGTTTAAGATAAATTTTTACAACATTTCACAAAGAATGCTGAATTAACTTGGTCATTGAACACTTTCCCTCAAAGTTAATTTCCTTTTCTTATTGTGTTTATTAATCATCCTTGTTGGTGATACATGTTTCTTGTAACTTTCTTGCTCTTTTTTTTCTCAATTTCCCTTTTGTGTGTATTCCTCAAATTGGTCAATAATCATGTCAACCGATTATGTACTACTTGCCTTATTCCTTTATCGTGTGTTTTTCCCACTGATTGATGATTATTGCCTCATCTACCCTACTTGTTTTACTTGTCTTTCTTTACTTTAAACGTCATCTCCGCTCACCCTTACTCTCTCTGTTTCCTTGTAGTACAGTAATCACTCACCATTCTTCTTTCCTCCCCTCAGCTATGGGACATCCGGCGGAAAGGCTGCATCTTCACCTACAAGGGCCACAACCTCACCGTCAACAGCCTCAAGTTTTCCCCCGATGGACAGTGGATAGCCTCAGCGGGGGAGGACTGCATCGTGAAGGTGAAGAATGGTGTTGCTTTTGGGTGTGGAGGTGGCTTAGCTTTTTTAGGATGTTGTTTGACTCATTATGAAGCTGAATGGATAAACTAGTCTCTTTGAAATGATGGTTCCTTTTCTTGAGTTTATATTTAATTTTCCTACTGGTTGTAAAATAGGATATGGATTTTGACTTGTACATTTAGTTCAGTATTCTTTTTAGTTTTCTTGATCTTGTGTAAACTAAGTTGTGAATTCGTTTACATTTAGATTAATCATCTATTTAGTTTTCTTGGTCTTGTGTCATTATTTGTATCAAGGAATGGAGGCCTCAGTCACTTTTTGTTGTGTTAGTTTCTTTTGTTAGTATAAATTGAGCCACACCGTCATGGGCCTTAAAAACATTGCTGACGTTGGCCTATGTATTCCAGCTATGGGACCTCCGTGCGGGCAAGATGATGACCGAGTTTGCTGACCACTCTGGACCAGTGAGCGACGTGGAGTTCCACCCTCATGAGTTCCTGCTTGCTTCGGCCTCACATGACCGCACCGTCAACTTCTGGGACCTGGAAAAGTTCTCTCTCGTCTCTGCCACAGATGCCGACACTGGGCCCATCAGGTGGGTGGCTGGTGGGAGTTGTGCTGGTATTCTTACATCTTTATAAACCTTACTTTGTACCAACCCTCATAAGAGAAGTTTAGTTATGGATATAGATACACTTAACAAGCAGCTGTTCATCTTATTAGTCATCTTTTCTTCTGTACATTGCACACTTGTTTTTTTCTATTGTACCTAACACACGGTCCTCTTTTACTTAACATTTATCATATATTTATCTTTAGGGTTGTGTGTATCAGTATGAACAGATTAAGTGCAGACAAGTAGAGAAATGATTGAAGAACTCAGGGGAAGGAAAGGTAGATGTCCGAGTGAATGATGAAGGAAAGAAAGGCAAGATGGAGATTGAGAGATTTCGGGTGGGATTTTGGGTCACACTCATAACTAACTGCTGTTTGTGCATTTTCCCTCCCTGATTCACCACCTTATACACAAATCTCTCCCATGTCCCACAGAACCATTGCCTTCCACCCTGACGGAGACTGTGTGTACGCTGGCTCCCCCGACGTGCTCAAGGTGTACGGGTGGGAGCCAGCGAGAACCTTTGACACCGTGGCCATGGGCTGGGGCAAGATACAGGATATTGCCATCGCACAGAACCAGCTGGTGAGTCTTTTACTTTTGGTTCTGGAATGAATTTCTTTTGTTTTTTTTACAGTACAGAAGGCACAGCACAAAAAAGAAGAAAAAAATAGTCTGCAAAATCTGCTCCCCAAAAGAGGATAGGAGTTTCAAAATAGATGTTCAAATACATTGGGGAGCTGTCTTGATAGGAAGGAGGAAGTTCAGACAAAAGGAGGCTGTTCCAAAGTTATCAGTGAAAAATTTTAAAGAATGAAGATGATGGTTTACTTTTCCATAAGGTATTTGGACAGCATAGGCTTGAGCTAGAATAGAAAGACTTGTGCAATGAGTTTGTGGAAGGGATGGGAGACATGCAGTTAGCGACTTAAAAAGAGCAGTTATCATGAAAATATTAAGTAAGAATAGAATGGGAAGTAACAGTGCATCAGAATTTAAGAGGTAAAAGACAGTAAAAGGAGGGGAGCTGATGAGGCAAAAGGCCATAGGAAAGGAAAAATATCTTTAGTAGAATGCTCCTTATGGAATTTGTACAAGCGATCAGAAAAAATGCGGAAAATGTTGATAAGTTTTGTATTTGTTAGGACATTTTTTAAGCCCTGAAGGTAAGCCAAGTATTAATTTGAAGATGATGAATTGTTTTCTTAGCTTCCTTCTCAGAACCATTGATGTAACAGAGACTCCTCATAAATGTCTGTTCAATGATTGACATAAAAAGCTATACAGGTTGAACTTCAAAGATACCTTTTATAATAGTTTTCAATGTCTCTCGTTAATAGTGAGTGCTCAGCTTGTCTAGCAAAAGTGACATGTAAAGTCTTTATATTGTCTGAGTTTCCATGAAAAAATGTCTACAAGAACCTTCCTCACGTCCAGATTGGTGCCGGCTTCCATGGGGTCCACGTCTCCCTGTACGTGGTGGACCTGAAGCGCGTGCAGCCCTTTGGTGGCCCCCAGCAGGACGTGCCCTCCACCTTCCGCTATGGCGCCGCGATACGTAAAAGCTTTAGCAAAGATAAAAATTCTGGGAAGGCCACGTGAGTCTGATCTTCATTTATCACGAGATAATTTTTTGATTTCTCACTTTTCTAATGATAGATTATTGTGATTTCATATGAATTTGAGTGCTTATTATTATTATTATTATTTATTTATTTATTTATTTTTTTTTTTTTATTACCATGAGGTCAATATTGGAGTTGAAGATCAGCCCAGCATTTAATTATGTATGTATTGCATCTATTCAAATGGATAGGCTGATTCAAAGTACTTAAACTTTTGACGAGCAAACTTTTGAAGAGCAATTTATCTGTGTAAAACATATGTGAACTAATATAAGAAGAATATGATGATTTATGTTGGCTTATCAGATGGAACCTCCTTAGAAATAGATTAAAGCTCTGTCAGAGTCAATATTAGTAAAACAAATGAAGGAAAAATTCAGTATTGGTATGGCTAGGAAGAAAAAATAATTATCTTAAAATGACAAAGATGAAACACACTGATGCTAACGTGCCCATGTTGTGTCGTGTGCAGGGTGGAGTCCATGAAGGTGGAGGAGGCATCAGACACAGGGGGGGAGGATCCTCAGGAGGAAGACCCGCCCCCAGAGATCACCAACCTCAACGACTACAACGTTATCTTCAAGACGCGGAGAGAACGTGAGTCTCCGGCACACATGGGAGGGGAGGAAGAGGGGGATTTCAACACAAGTAAAGAATATATTTTGTGGGTTTCAAGTCAACCATTTTCCTATTGTAATGATGATTTGTGGGGCATGTAAGTTTTTGTGATTATCTCCCCCTATTTTGTTCTCAGTTTTGTTCATTTTTATAGTTTGGTATTTTCATCAAGAGGGAAGTGTTCTCTTTCTTATGATTATTTTTTTTATTTGAATGAAATCCCCCAACTTTTGTGCCAAGCTATCTTGTTTTGTGCTTGCCTTCAGTGCTTTCAGCAGCTTTTCCTTTATACTTTTTATGTGTGTTGCAGTTTGTCCCTTTTTTACAATGTGTTTTTAATGTGGTGTTCACTGCAACGACTGGTAGGTGGAGCATGCGTGTTAGTGGTGAGTAGGTGAGACCTGCATGAGTGAGTAGCCCCACAACCCACCCTCAGACCATTAGTTAGAGTCACCCATCCACCACCCACCCTAACAGGACCTCACTTTCAGACCTCTCATGTTAAGGCTTTTCCTCATCCATCTGCAAGTTCTGGAAACAGCTCAAAAGAGTTGTTGGTTTGAAGAAGCTTGCATACATTTCTTTGTTGATTATTAAAACTTTGTGGCTGCCAGTTTCACCGTATTGACCATAACTGTTGTATTTGTTATGCTTTTGTTACAGTACAGAGAACTCCACCCCCGCTCGAGCCCAAACCCACCATAAACAATAATAATGGTAGGTACAGGTAACTGCCAGTAATCAAGTAGGTTGTGCCAGGTGTATCAGTAACCTCAGGTGGTCACAGCCTTACCTGCCACCAGGACCCCTGAGACCCCACACTCAGGGGAACAGCATACAGCATTGATGAAGACTGTGATGTTGTATTAGAGGACTGTCAAGGGATCAAGCTTTCAGTAAAACAATCTGGAAGTATTGGTTGTGTTGTTACGATAACAGGGAGTGGACGCATGTGGGAGGGGGAGAGAGAAAGAGAGAGAGAGAGAATCATTTTTCATCAGATTTTTTGAAGCATTATTGAGCTCTTAGTTATTGAGGCAAGAAAGTGGTACAGTATCTGATGGCTTTGATTTCTTAGATACCCAAATTATATATAACTGAGGGGAAAGTTTCATCCATTACTCAGGTATTGTCAACCATATTTTATTAATTCTTTTCTTTTCTTTTTCTTTTTATTGATTGTTTTTTTGTGTGTGTGTTTTTGTGTGTCTCAATAATCTCAAGTCATACAACACAGAAATGGCAAAATTATTCCTTTGTTTAAAATCCTAGCATTAAGAGACCTAAATGACATACTCCATACCCATTAAACACCATACTCATACCTCTACAATACTTAGCTGCTTCCTTCATGATTCACTGCACAGCTTTCATTCAGCACTTCATTGCACAGCTTTAGAGGAGAAAGAGGAAGAGAGAGAGTGTGTCTTTCATGCTTTTAGTGTCACATGCACAGATACCACATGTACCTCACCTCCCACCCATGTCTTGGTGAGTGTGACTAACTGTTTTGTCTTGCCACAGACCCAATGGTGCCACAAGTCATGTCTAGTCCTGATGTGATAAGACCAGAGCCTGTGAGACCTTCCCCCGCGCAGACGGCCCGCCCCACCACCCCGGACACCACCAGACGGGGCTCCTCCCACAGTGTATCTCACCTCCCCCGCCCCATCTCAACCCCCAGAGAGAACGCCACCCCAAGGTCAGTCCCAAGCCTGTGTCCTCCTGTCGTTGTGTACTTTCTAACTCTTTCTGTTTACTCCGTTATCTATCTGTAGAGGGTTCTGATCCTTTTATTTTTGGATCTCTTATCAAGGTTATTATAATCTGCTCATTCTGCAACAACTTGTATAAATTTTACATACTTCGGTTAAAAGATCTTGTTCCTGTCTTCATTTTTGCAATTCTTCATGTGCATAGTTTTGTTTGGTAATGCTGGTAATTGGGATTTTCTTTAGAGTATTGAATTTTTTTACTTTACTCACTCAAATCTCAACAAATCTAGTCTAGGTGATTATGTTCACCTGACTAACAGCAAACAGTAGCCAACTTACAATAGCTTTTTGGTCTTTTTCCTGATTCCTGGGGCTTTCTGAGTACTTTTTTCTCTCTTTTTGCTCCCACGCGCACACGCTCCCACTGTCCCCTTTAGATATGATAATGGTAACCAGCCCCAGACGCCTCCCTCAAACCCCGCCAGTTTTCCAAGTCTGTTCGAAAGACGCAGCTCCACTCAGGACCCGTCGGTGTACAACTCCTCTCCCCATAGGTAACTTCTCTTGGCTTGTGGTCATTGGTGGGTTTTTTGACTGCTGTTTGTGCCTCCCACCCACTCACCTGAGAATGTCCTGCCTCCTCCAGCCAACTAATACCACCACCATCCTCTCTGTTATGCCTTTCTTGTCTTAGATAATAAAGCCCTCCGCTATCCTCACCCAGACTAATAGGCCTCCTCCTTGCTTGAGAATGGCCCCCTCTCCCTCTCCCTGTAGAATAATGGTTGTGTATGCCTTCCTACCTCCTACAGGCTAAAAGACAATCCTTCTATGTCTCACAATGCAACCTATCTCCTCCAGACTAATTGAGCACTAGCCATTTTTTCTCATGAGAATGTTGTTTACCCCTTCATCCAAACTAACAGACATACACCTGTGCCTCAAATTGTCACTACTTCCACATAAAATCAGTGGCCTTGTTGTAGCACGGAGCTCATCTTGTGTCACGTGTTAGGTGTGAAGGATGATGGGCAGTGTTAGTTTAACTGATCTCATCATGAATGTTAGAGGTCGCTGTACTTTATGGTTGGTGATGCTGACTAACTGAGCATGTTGTGTGTAATTCCTTTTGGTGTTTGAAAAGGAATAATTTGTTAAGACTAACTTTTTTTTCTTAATTGAGTAGCTGTTTTTTCCCACAGGCCCCTTTGCTTATTCAAGTATTGTACCATGTGTTTATAGGCTCATATGTAGGCTATGCTATTTAGATAATGCTATAGTTATATCTGTATTTGAAACCTGAATTGACTTGATATTCTAAAAGAATATTTTGGTCTTTCATCAGTCATGGCCTTTAGGCCCATCTTTTCACTACTGGTCCATGAACTTCCCCGTGTGTTGTGAGCTGGCAAATCCAACTTCCTAAACACTCGGTATTTATTTGTCAGCTGTGTCACACCTTGAGGTTGGCTCCTGCCTCTGTGAAATATTCACATGCATTTTGTCCTTTGAATGGTTGTTTCCATGTGAACAGTAAGGTGTGTTCAGCCAGTAAAACCTGTAGAAAAGGCTTTAGAATTTTTTAAACCTATGGCACATGTTAGTTTCTTCCTAGTGGACAATGTAGTGATGTATGATGGGGTTTATACCCTCTGCACTTTATCATTGTAACCAGTTTTGTATAGTAAAATGTACTTTTATCTTTATGAATCTGATTAGGTTTTACCGTCCTCTAAAAAAACATAATCTTCTGATTCTCAATTCATATATAAAGTTATTTATTGTGTTGTATATAAGGAGTCATTCAGCACAATACAACCACAGAAAAAGTTCAGCCCAGACAGCCCCAGTAACCCACACACTCCTGCAGAGATCACTCACTCAGCGGCAGCGGCAGCCCCAACCTGAGCAATCAGCCCTACCGGCCGCGAGCCATTTCTGAGAGTCGCAGGGAGACCCGGGATGGATCAGGAGCGCCAAGCGAGCCTGAGGGCAGCAGGTATTGTCTCAAGCTTTATGTAAGGTTGCTTAAGGAGGGGAAATGTATTGGAGAAAAATTAATAGGATTGAGAATTTTTTTTGTCCTGTTATGTGAAGGAAGTCAATGCATCAGGAAAATGGAGAGTGAAGAGAAAAAGTGGATTATAGAAGGATGGTATGAAGGGGCATAAGCATACAGAATCTCTTCTTACCTGACCACTCTTCTGGAACTTTAAAGGGATGAATCTCAATGTAGGAATGATATGCTTGATATGGTGAGTGGATGCAATAGTGCTATACAGTACCATAGCTCCATTTGTTAGTTTGGATAACGAGGGAAATAACAATGATGATAAATCCTCTTCATCAGGTACCACATCCGCCACAGCCCTTCAGAGCCTTACCTGGTACGGCAGAACTCCTCCCCTGTACCTCCCGTCTACCCCATCTCGTACCACGACTCAGCCCCAAGTCTGCCACAACTGGCGAGACCCGATATCACTAACCTTAGTCGCAGCCAAGCCTCCTCCAAGCCTGACATCATGGCTCATTCCAAGCCCCTGGACCGGCCAGCACTAGTAAGGGCAGGGCCAAGGCCACACTTACCCCAGAGTCCTGATGTGTCCTATCTAGGCACGCCCAAGACCACTAGTCCTGAAATTTCTTACATGGGCACCCCAAAGGAGCTGCCAGACTATAGCTACCAGAAGGATGGCATGAAGGACACAGGCTTCTCTTCAGCCTTCTCGACGCAGCAAGACAAAGGCATCATTAACTTTGATGACTTCTTGCCTGTGAGTTTTTCTTTGGATCGGTTGATTAGTTTATAGTCAGTGGTGTGCCAGTGACATTCATTCGTTATTGTAGTAATATTTTTTTAATTGTTTTAATTGATCACAACGAATTTGATTTATATTGATGCATTCAAAGTACTTTAAGCATTCACTATTGAGAGAGACAAGTAGATAGAAATAGATCAGTAGAGAGAACAAATCAGACCTTCCTCATCAACACTTCCTCAACACATCCCTCAGAACAAGATTGGTGGGATGACCCTGAGTGGAGGCGGCACCACTACCAGCCTGACGGGCATCGCCGGCACGGAGATGTCGGAGCAGGAGGTGATCAACAGCATCATGGGCGGCCACTCGTCCATGATGTCCGTCATCTCAGCGCGGGCCCGGGGGCTGCAGATTGCCCACAAGCTCTGGCAGAACAAGGACCTGAGGACGGCAGTGGAGCATGCACTCAACACTGGGGACCAAGCACTTCTGTCTGACTTGCTCACTATTATTAATCTGCGCCCGTGAGTATGATGCTTTGGCTGCCTTGATGAGTTCACTGGAGCATGGCAGAAAGGGGTGGGAAGAATTTGTAGTTAGTTTCAAAATAAACAATAGATAGCAAGAATAGTGAAACATTTCAAGGCACAGTATTAGATATGTGCACACTTCCAAAAGAATGGAAGCTAATAAGCACATGCAACTGTAGATGCAGAAGCATGGAAAATGAGTCATCAGTTGAGATGTAACTATGGGAAATATGATTTTTAGGCTTATTTCATGACTCCCCAACATTAGAAGGGCTCATGCTCTCTTTTAATAAATATGAAAAATGAACAGAATAATTAGTTCAAAGTAAGATTCTGCATTGTTACTTAATGACACTCTGTATGTTGCATGTAACCAATGTTTTCTGTGTCATATGAGACATTTGTGTCATATATTATGTTGTGTGGGACTAATGTGTTCTTCCTGCAGAACAAGTTGGAATCTGGACCTCCTGACAGCACTCCTTCCTCCTGTCAGTTTGATGTTGCAGAGTAAATATGAAGCGTAAGTCTTAACCTCCTGTCTTTGTGTGTAGATTTGTGAATTATTATTTTTATCCAGTGTTTCTCCTTTCTTTGGAAATTGTACTTTGGTTTTTATTCACCCTTCTTCAACCATTTCTTTGAGTTTGGGAGAGTAAATTTTTCAGTAAAATTTCCATCTTTTATTGTTAATATTTTTTATTATTATTATTATCATTATTATTATTATTAAATTATTGTTATTGTAGTTATTGTTGTTATTATTATTATTATTATTATTATTATTATTATTATTATTATTATTATTATTGTTATTATTATTGAGTGAAGGAGGAGGAAGGAAACACAGGTGTGTTTGAGATGAGTTTATCATTATTATTATTATTATTATTATTATTATTATTATTATTATTATTATTATTATTATTATTATTATTATTAAACAAATTGTTTTATTGTTGCAGGCATGTGATGGTTGGAAGCAATTCTCTAAAGCTCATGATCAAGAACTTTGCTACAATGATCAAATCCAACTTGAGTGGCCCAATTCACTCAGTGGGGGTCGACATATCCAGAGAAGAGAGGTGGGTTCCTGTCCTCATTTTCATCATTTGTAGTCATTTTTACCATTTACCGTTGGTGAGGTTTCAGGCCCCGCTCCACTGCCAGCGCAGCACTCCGCAGGGGCCGTCAACAATTATGATGTTAGCCTCAATAATAATCCTCGATATGCACTTATTCACAACGACATAGTGAGTGAGTGACTCTTAATTTCTTTCATGGATAGCCTACTGATTTCCTTTTAATAAACTTGGTATCATTATAGTCACTGGCCATGTTTTGGTTCGAACCAATCACAATATCTTTCCTTTTTACAGTATCACAAATATCCATTATTTAATTTTCCATTTATCTGATATTTTCTTTATAATATGACAACCTAATGTCCGACGATTATTTCCAACTCACTGAACATTTCACTCTCAATTTATCTTCAAGTCTCAAACACCAAGTAATAGCCATGATCGGTTATATTACGAACTCTCTCAATTTCAGTCTGAAGGACTACATTCACTGAGTGGTTGATTTCAGGCTTCTTGTACCTCATACAATTTATGCATTTCTTCTCAGCCATGGAGCACTCTTTTGATTTATGATCCCCAGCACATTTGAAACATTTGGGGGCTTCTCCATTGTTCTTGGCAGTATAGTTGGCCTCAAGATGGCCGTATCTTTGACAACGATAACATATGATTGCATGGTATCTATCTCTCACAGTGTACACTCCCCATTCTAGTTTTATCTTGTCATGATGCTTGTGGATCAGCTCTCTAACAGTTGGGTCACATCTCAAAATATAGTGCATTGTGCTACCAGCAGCAGGCTTATTGAAAATCTTCTCAATTTTTCCCTCAATTCCTGGAATCGAGTGTAGGAACTCATTCCTGTTTTACAATGTCTCAATTATCTTATCCCCGGTCCCCTCCTTATGCACATTGCACATTGGCCTTAATTTTACCACACTTTTTGTGCTAACTTGCTCTACATTTTCTAATTTCTGAGCTGCTTCATTCCATATATTCTCATCATCAAAGTTCATAACAATGTTACCTCCATTCGTGAATCTTGAATCAGTAATCTGAATGCCTTATAATGCCTGGGAAACTTCATTTTTCATCTCAGTAGCCTTTTTATCTTGATCAGAGGCCTTCACGACAAGGAGATGCTTCTTCTTCCTTCGTTTTGCTACATCAGCCCAGCTGGCGCCAGCCGACTCTGTCTTGTCAGCGCAAAGCACATTCGCCACCTCACCCAACTTCTCTTTTACACTGAGTGCCCGAGTTTCAACTTCATCTCTCACAACTAATATTTCTTTAGATAATTTTTTGCTTGAATTCATCCAATTTTTCCACAATGTTGGTTGCTAAAGATGCCTTGTGTTAGCATGGCGAACACACCCTGTTTATTTTGGGTATATTATCCTGCTTGACCCCTGTCAAATGAGCACACTTCACATGACACCACTCAGGGCACAAACAGCATGCAATCCACTTATCGCCTGAATAGTCTTCACAGACGCAACACATGTCTCTCAGAGTCCTACTCCTGCTGCTCACCATTGTCGAATCAGCAGTTTGAAGAGCGCACAAACAGCACGTCCATCCGCTCTTACTGTCACTCGTGTAAATATTTTGTACACTTGTACAAAATATTTACATTTTGCAGTAGCTGTTCCAATACTCCCTTGACTGGGTAACCACATTATAGGTGTTCTTTTGCTCCAGGCCAAAAACTGCCAAATTTTACACAAGCTCTTTCACCCTTCCGTTTTTCCTTATCCACAAATTAGGTCATTGTTCTATACAGAGATTTTCTTTCACACACACATCATCTGTTACCATACCACTTAGCCTTATTCCAGGTCACTCGTATCTATCTGGACATCAGAGTTGGTGCCCTTTAATTAAAACAAAATAGCAAAAATTAATGTGCTTTGCCAAATAATGTTCTTCAATTAACCTTCATATTACTGATGCATTCTCTCCATCACATTCTGCCCATACAGATACCACAAATGTGCCGAGTGCTACAACCACATGATGTCCATACGAGCATTCCTGCTGAAGCGTCAGACTGTCCAGGGGAAGATGGGCACTGTCTACAGGGAGCTGGTCATCCTTTTACAGGCGTTTGATTAGCCGAGTGTTAGCTCAGAGGTGATCCATTGTGATGCTTCTAAGTGGCCCCCGTGTGGCACCTCTGAAAGTTCCCCAGGTAGTGACTGTGACCAAGAGCACTGGGCTAACAGCTGGCTGGCTCAGCACTGAAGTGACCAGCCTGGGAAGTATACAAAGGACCGGAGGTGGGCAAATGTGATTGTGGACATGTACAATGGCAGGAAACAGTTCTTAGTGGTGTACTTGTAAGAGCAACCTTATGGTACATTGTGATAAAACTACTGAATCTTTAACTGAAGGTATTTAATCCTCAAATAAGAATAAGAGGAATGCTTTGAAAATGTAGAAAGTATTACCAAATATTAATATATAACAGTATATGACAGAGTGCCCTAACCTTTGCTATTACCACTGCACTGTGTCTGTATATATATCTCTGGAAGTATGGAATAGGTGCTTATAACATTAAAAATATTCTCCAAAGTGATGGTGATTGAAAAGACTGAGCAAACCAGCTGATTTCAAGGAGGCATAGCAAAGCCAGGGATGCATGAGGCCACAGAGCCACACTGTCATCAGCTGCTGGCTGGTGCATGCACAGTGAGGTTACTTAGTCACTCATTATATATATAAAATTTGTGCCTTCTCAATTTTTTACTCGGTGTCCAGCATGGCGCTGAGCCTAGTAGCAGCAGGCAGTACTAGTAGTGTGGTGGCCGCCGGGTTGCTAGGCGGCTCTCAGCTTTACTGGTGGGATGGTACATTATCATTCTCCAATGTTGTGATTTTAAGAAACTCATTTTGTTGCCAGATATGTTGTTTTCGCGCTGCAGTGCCTCTTCCCACTTTGTGTCTCGCAGGGAAGGGAAAGCGTTGCCTCTTGTTTCACATTCCCAGCGGCCCCTTTGTGGTCTGGTCAAGAACCCTTCACACTCCCCTAGAGGCCACTTACACAGACACCTCGGCTAACTTTCCTGTAAAAATTACAGTATCCCCCTAAACAAATACTTTTAGTTTAGCATCAACTCTCAGAAACACTACACTAGAATTATGAGGGTTCTTAAAACTGAGGCTTTGAAAGGTCTTTTTGATTGACCTTTAGAGTGGCAAGGTTTAAAGAAAAGTCTGTTAGGAAGTGTGTCTAGTGTCCCTGAGCCATGGTCTTGCAGTCCACACAGGAGCAGTCCAACACTGTCTCCAGCTGGCATGGGAGCAAGTGTCTTGAAGACGTTTTTGTTTTCTATTATTTTTATTTTGTTTTCTGCTCAAATTTGTGAGGTGTTTTCACGCTGGCCTGGCTGGGCAGTGCCAAATACTGAACTCTTGCCTACTTGTGTTGCAGCACATTGCTGTGGAAATTTCCTCCAAATTGTTGGAGAGTCTATACATTTGATTTCCTGTTTTACTCACTCTAAATATGATGTAATCTGTGACTCAGGATGTTTTCTAAAGTTTCTCTATGCCAAATGTCTTATGTTGATTTTGTCCCTTTTCTGTATGAATAATTTTTTCTTCCATCATCCTTCTCTGCATTTTCAGTTTTTAGTTTATTCCTTTCCCTTTGGCTCACTGTTATTTAATACTTTGCTGTCATTTTCATCGAGATATCATTCAACTGATTGAAAGATATTTTACAGTATTGTTTTCCACCGTACTGAAGTAAGAGATACCTCCAGGCATTTTTATCAAAGGGCAGTCTGGGAAGGGCTGCCTCTGATGCCCCTCCAGAGGGAGACGCTGCTGGCAGTAGAGGGATCAGCCTCCCAGGACCCCCATTGTATAGTCAGTGCTTGCTTGTAGCCATTACCAATGCAATCAGCAGTTGTGTGCCTTGGAGGGAGTAGAAGTCTGTGTCATTATGATACTATAATAATTTACCGTGAGTTAACATTGTGCTTGGGTTAAATGAAAGGGCATTGAATTAATATGCAGATCATGCAAACATGCTTGGGCCAACTAACCTCATGAGCCAGATGAAGAGGCAGGTGATGGCTGGAATCACCTGCCCCAGGTGATTCTCACGCCAGGAACGAGGCTGATCTCAAGGATGTTTTGTAAAGTTGTTTTGATTGTTCCAAGATCTTGAATGGCTTGATAAGTGTATAATGTGGACTCAGATAGTAGGACAGAGATTTTATGATGTGATTCAAAGCATTGTTACGTGTTTATGCTTCAGGAAGGTTATGCTAGAAGTTTTAAATTAGTAGTCAAGAGAATTATTGTTCATAAGTGGTGTTGTGAGTGTGGCTGAGTCAGCAAATGGAAGAGAAGGAGTATGTAGAGAGTACAAGTGGTTAGGAAGACTAGTGGAAATGTTCTGGTGTAAGTGTTAAATAAAGTGAGAATGTAAGTTGTAGTAGAGTGAGGGCGTGAGCTTTTGTTTAACTGAGGATGCCAGTGCTCAGAAATGTGAGATTTTGTGAACCTGGGAAGGTGTTGAGGGCAGGCGTGTAAGGCAGCGCAGTGTTTGGGTGACTCAGCGGCGTGTGTTCTCATCCCTGTTCCTTGATGCAACAGTAGACGATATCAAGCGTCGAGGCAAGACACAAGCACACACACCAAAGGAAAATATCTTCACCCCTGTGATTCACTGAGCTGTATTATGCTTGTGTGTTTCTATTGCTGACATAATGTATCATGAACATTTTCAGTATATATTCTCACCATAGTATTTCTTTGTGAAGAAGGGAAGACTTTTGCTGTGACCACCCACTTGAGGAAGCACTAAAGACGAGGTATTAGAGAAGACATTACTGAATTCTTGCTATATTAACAAAGCAACATGCATAATTATTTTAGCCCATTGAGCTCATCAGGACAGGGGTGAAGGTACCTTATTTCTATGTGTGTATCACCATGAGCAGGTGCAACAGAATTCCATCCAACTCTACATGTTTTGTTTCCCAAGACCCCTTCAGCCATGACCAGACAATGGAGACTTGCAGCTGGAGTCTGCTGGAGGCACTCAACTCACACTCATTCCAAAGTCAACTGAAGGACTACTGTACTACTTTCTTAACCAAATACGTAGCTTAAGTTTATTACAACTTACATTTATTTAACCTTAGCAATGGCTGTGTCGGGGAAGGAATGGTTGTTTTTGTATGTACGTTGATTCATCGCGACTTGGTTCTCTGCGTGTGTGACCTGCGCTTCAGTCCTGGTGCTCACCCTAACAATAACTAACTGGATCTCAAAGGAACTGTCTTTTGTGTTGCATCCACTCGCCCGGCTGACTTCCAGGGGCTGGTGATGCTCCTCCACCAGCCGGCCTGGGTCAGCAGTCTCAAAATTATATGTATTGTGAACCTGGCAATACTGGTAGTTGATTATGAAGCTTATCTGTTACTTTTTGTGGGACCATCCATGTGTGGAGTGAGTGTGTGTGTTGTGAGTCAGGAAACGGTTCGTCTGTACGTGATTCATTGTTTGTTGGCCATTTGATCATGACTTGTGTGTGAGTGTGTTGTATGAGACAGGAAAGTGAGTCTGATCTTTTACTGCGGCAGCTTGTCAAGAACAACAAACATAAATGTTATCCCTGAATCTAGCTAAAAAAGTTGATGCTTTGGCCCTTGCAATTATGTTCATGCAGGATTTTGAGAGACCTTTGGAAATAGTAATAAAACTTTCACCTCATGGCCATGCAATCTGTATGTAATGCAAGGCTGTTTAAAAGGCTTCTGGACATGCTTTATTCAGTTTTTTGTTGTTCTTGGTCTTATCTAATGCAAGGCTGTTTAAATAAAAAGACCCCTGAACATGCTGTCTGTAGATTTAGTTCATTCATCATGTCATGCCATCATTGAAAAATTCTAAGTAGTGTTGGTCACACGAAGGTACCAAATGTAACTTTTGTTTGTTTCTAGTGTGTGTTTAAGATTGTCACAAAACACTCCTGCAGAAACATTGTGAATTCATCTCATTAATTCATATTTCTACATGGAGAGAGGAATGGCATGGGAGGAGGAAAGGGAGAGCTTAGAAGTGGGATGATGACTGTATGAAGGTTGTCACAAAACCCTTGCTGTAACATCTTGAATTCATCTCATTAACTCATTTTTATACAAAGAAAAATTAATTGTGTGGAAGAAGGAGAAGAAATGAGTCGTGTTGATTATATTGAGTGGAGAGTGAAGGCTGCATGGATGGTCCCAGTTTATTATTATTTAAGTTCAGGCCAACAACTGATCATCTTGTCCACAGTGTGACAGAGAGGAAAAAATAGGGAAGGAATATTTATAGTGTAAATAGATAATATGGTGTACAGAGTTTGTGATAATAAAATATTGTTAATTTCTAATCGACTCTTGGCTGACATTGGAGTGTGTGTGTGTGTGTGTGTGTGTGTGTGTGTGTGTGTGTGTGTTTGTGTAAGTTTTTGAAGGTAAAGATTGGGGCAAACATTTTAGATAAGTGTGTCCAGGTTACCATAGTTTATATTCCCCAGCCACCCATTTATCAACCAGCCTGAAAGGGAGGGTGAACAGGTGGGTAAGCTGCACACACTCCCCAGGCTGGGATTCGAACCTGGACCCCATGGATTTGTAGCTAGACATGCTAATCACTGCACCATGGAGGCCAGGTTTTTTTTCTTTGCTGGATATATATTTACTTTTACAGAATAGTGTCAAGCCCATTGTGTGTGTGTGTGTGTGTGTGTGTGTGTGTGTGTGTGTGTGTGTGTGTGTGTGTGTGTTAACCCTCCTTACAAAAATCCATATCAATTTCCTCTCGGCCGGGGAAAACGCCAGTCACGGTTGGTTAATTACCTCCACAGCATTATAATTACCGGTAACACGTGCAGGAAACCTTGGGAGGAGCCAGGTGAGCGCGACACTTGGGCGCTGATTCATCTCGACAACAATGGCGTTTAACTTGATTTCTTTTTTCTTTAACAAAACTGGACATTGTATGAAAGAGAGAGTGTTATAAGACCATCTCTAGAACAATCAGTCTCTTTTTATAGTCTAACAAATCTGAACATTCTTGAGGTAAAATATATAAAATCTCTCTCTCTCTCTCTCTCTCTCTCTCTCTCTCTCTCTCTCTCTCTCTCTCTCTCTCATATTTCTTTAGTTGGATATGACATTCGTTTCTAAAGGTAAAACTCTCTCTCTCTCTCTCTCTCTCTCTCTCTCTCTCTCTCTCTCTCTCTCTCTCTCTCTCTCTCTCTCTCTCTCTCTCTCTCTCTCTCTCTCTCAGCGTGACGAATGGCTGAAGTGACGGCATCTTGATTGAAACTGTCGCCTGAGATTGTAATACACCAGTTCGATTCTCCCTGACAGTCGTTGAGGCAGAATGCAGAGTGAAATATGAAAAGAACGTGTGAGAGAGAGAGAGAGAGAGAGAGAGAGAGAGAGCAAATGAGCCGTGATCGGCCTGGTAACGCTCCTGGGCTCCTCATTTCATCTCCAGTGACGCCGTGCCGTGAATAATAAGCTTAGAACACATCATGAACAAAACACGCCATGCAGCTACCCCTCCCTTCCCTTCGAACTCCCAAAACTAGCGGTAAAAACACTATCCCCATCCCTCTTATTCATCAAACCGCGATATTTCAACTAACTTAGAAGGATGAGTTTGTAATAGTGAAGGGAGAAAGGAGATGGGAGGTATGGCAGAGTGACGACAAGGAAGGAGGCGGCGTACGGTCAAGTGGATAGGTGTAAAAAATCTACTATCTCAATCCCTCTCGTGAATTAAGCCGCGATATTTCAAGTTATTTAGAAGGATGAGTTTGTAATAGTGAAGGGAGGTATATGGCAGGGTGAACAAAGGAAGGGAGGCGAAGAAGGAAGAGGAGGAGGAAGCGGGTGGGTGTCAAAATCAACTATCTCAATCCCTCTCGTGAATTAAGCCGCAATATTTCAAGTTATTTAGAAGTGTGAAGGGAATAGTGAAGGGAGGTATGGCAGGGTGACCAAAGGGAAGGGAGGCGAAGAAGGAGGAGGAGGAGGAAGCGGGAGCTCATATATGCAAGTGGCTGGGAGTAAAAAATCAACTATCTCAATCCCTCTCGTGAATTAAACCGCGATTTTTCAAGTTATTTAG
This sequence comes from Eriocheir sinensis, assembly GCF_024679095.1. NCBI lineage: Eukaryota > Metazoa > Arthropoda > Malacostraca > Decapoda > Varunidae > Eriocheir > Eriocheir sinensis. Next base: position 19,057,162 of record NC_066513.1, on the reverse strand, counting down.
AGGGATGAGTTTGTTTTAATGAAGATGGGAGAATGGAGTTTTGGCAGGGTGAGCAAAGGGTAGGGACGCGAAGGAGGAGGAGGAGGAGGAAGCGGGAGGTGGTCAAGTGGGTGGGTGTCAAAATCAACTATCTCAATCCCTCTCGTGAATTAAACCGCGATTTTTCAAGTTATTTAGAAGGATGAGTTTGTATTAATGAAGAAAGAAGGGAGAATGGAGTTATGTCAGTGAGCAAAGGGGAGGAAGGAAGGGAGGTGAACGAGAAGGAGGAGGCTGTGGGTGGTGGTCAAGTGGGTATGGCGTCAACTTGTAAGATAAACTAAACGAAAAGAAAATGCTAGACAATATGATTCCAGAGCCTAAAGTCTTCCTCTATCCTGCCTCCCTGTTCGCTTTTAAGAGCACTACACCTTTTAGCTCAAGCTCCTTCTGTTTAATTCGCTTAGTTATAAATAGGCGGCCCTCCAGCGATGTCAACTTGGCAGATAAAATGAATAACGAGAGAAATATAGCTGGTAAATAAGGTTCCAGAGCCCAAAACCTTCCTTCATATCTGCCTTCTCGTTAGCTTTCAAAACCAATCCATGTTAAAGTGTATCGCCGGTTTGTTTGATTCGGTTAGTTATAAAAATGCGGTCCTCCAGCTGGGTCCGTCCAAGGCTTTCTTCAGCGCCAGCGAGGTGGAGGAGGAGGAGGAAGACGCGTGACCCGCCACCAGGGACCCGCGGCGAGGCTAGTCCGAGCGATGCTACTGGCCAGCACCGAAGTATTATGGAAATGGTCTCCTTATTAACTCATTTATAAGCTCACGTAGGATTTTTTCTTCACTTATTTTGTTGAGTGGTGGCTATAAAAGGACCGGGGGACTAAAAGGAGAAATCAGGAGTTAATGTTGCATGCGTGAAATGGGATGGAAAGTATTTGAAACATCGCGAAGTTTAAAGAGACGGGTGTTGTATTCGCCGGGCTGAGAAATTACGTTTATTCTCTCTATTATACGTCCTCTCCTCCATTTCCTGGCGTGAATGTTGTCTTTTGAGTGTGAAATAAGTTATAAAAATCCCCCACGGGTATAATTTTAAGGGGGACTAAGCAAAATAATACGTTGAAAATGGGAAGAATTTTTACCTGCTAGCTTGTCTTGGGTGCCGAAGAGTTACCGGTTAGAAGAAAGCTCCGTGTATTAATCTCACTATATGTACCTTTTGAACCCCAAATAGCGCCATAGAACACGAAATAACATCTGAAAAAGATACATAATGGACTTAAATAGGTGTAGATAGGGATAGATGAGGAGAAATAAGTGCGAGTAACCGGCAACCGCATCCTCTGCTTGGAATGTCTTGGGTGGGAGATTAAAGAGCCAGTGAGCTGCGGCTAGTCGGTGGGGAGGGATATGCGCCTCCTCCTCGGTGCTTTAGTTACACCCCAGGATATACCTTTTTTGCTTGATGGATAAAGTGCCTCGGCGTGGACGGCTTGCCAGTGTGTTAGTGTAGTGCGTGTGCGGATACTCCCTCGCGCCGGGGGAAGACAGTGCTCAAAATCCATGCCAAAGGTGGGTGAGATGTGTTTGTGTGTTTGTTTACTCTTGTTTAACTGTTTAGCGAACCCGGCGCCATCACGAAGCCGGGAGGGAGGGAGAGGGAAGGAAGGAGAGAAAGGAAGAGGAGAAGGAGGGAAGTAAAGTGTTGGATTGGTTCTGAGGAAATTTCAATGCAGCTAAGGAAGCAATCTGTAAGGGAGAAAGGAAGGAAGGTAGGACTGAGAGGATAGAAAGGAAAGGAGAGAGGGAGAGAAAGGATGAAAAGGGGGTAGAGGATTGGTTCGAGGGAGACTTCAATGCCCCCCAGAGAGAAATCTATGACTTGAGAAAGGAAGGAGGGAGGAAAGGGAGGGAGAAGAGAAAGGATGAGGAGGGATATAAATTTAAGGATTGATTCAAGGGAGATTTCAATGCCCCTTAGGGAGATATCTATAACGGAGAAAGGACTTAAGGGTGGCAGGGGTGAGGAGAGGAAAGGAAAAATGGCAGAACTGAAAGGAAAGGATAGGAAGGATATAAGACGGATCAATTCATGGGAGACTATTGAGGAAATTATAATAGGAAAAAAGGAAGAAGGGAAGGGAGGCAGAAAGGATGAGAGAAAAGGAAGAAGGGACGGGAATGGGAGGAGGAATATAAAAGGGGATTCATTCAAGGGAAACTTCAATGCCCCCCCAGGAAGATATCTAACAGAGAAAGAAAGTAAGGAAGGCAGGAATGGGTAAGAAAGGAAGAAAGAAAGGAATGGAGGGAAGGATATACGAGAGGGATAATTAGAAGAAGTTCAAGATCCTTACCCTTACTATAATAGAATTTCTCAGAGGAAATGAGAAAGGCAAGAATGACCTGAAGGAAGTAAATAGAATTAGGGAGGAAAGGAAGGAAGGATATAAGAGAGGGATAATCATAGCGTTTAAGATTTTCACACAAATAGGGAGAAATCTATTAGACTGGGGGAGGAAGGTGAGAAGGAAGAGAAAATATAAAGGTGTGATAAAAGGGAAAAAAAATAAACGAGAGAAGGAAGAAAGGTCGAGGAAGAAGCACAAAGTTTAAAATTATACAGGATACTTTAATGCCTCTTAGGAAACCAAAGGAAGGGAGGAAAGGAAGAAATGAATGCAAATATAGGAGGAGAGAAAGAAAGAAAGGAAGAGAAGAGAGGTAAGGAAAGGATGTAAAGAGAGAAAGATAGAAGGGAAGAGGAGAGAGATAAGGAAAGGATTTTAAGAAGGAATGTCAGGGTAAAAGGGAGAATTCAGCATCCCATTAATGTCAGCCACTGTGTCCAGCATCCTTATTGTCTGGTTGGGAGAAAAGATGCTCGAGATGAGGAAGGATAAATAAAGAGAAGAGATTTTAGTAGGAAACGGAAAAAAAGAATGTTAGGAATATAAGGAATTAGAGAAAAAGAGAAGGGAGAAGAAATTTTGGAAAGGTAAAATGGCAGAATGGAGGGAGAAGTATAAAGAATTAATGAAAGAAAGGGAAAAAGGAGAAGAAACTTTTGAAAGGAAGGATGGAAAGGGAGAAGGGAGGGAGGGATGAAGGGGATAATTAAAGGGAAAAAAATGAAGGGACACGAACTATAAGAGGGAAGGAAGGATAAAGAAAAGGCAGGGAGGGATGTAAATAATCAAATAAAGAAAAAAAAGGAAGGGAGAAGAGATATAGGAAGCAAAGCAAGGGAGACAGGAAGGAATAATTAAGGGAAAAAAATGAAGGGACACGAAATATAAGAGGGAAGGAAGGATAAAGAAGAGGCAGGAGGGGATGTAAATAATCAAATAAAGAAAAAAAGGAAGGGAGAAGAAATACAGAAAGCAAAACAAGGGAGACGGGAGGGAGGGAGATAAAACATCAATCCACGGTTCACGAGACATTCTAGGAAAGATTTCAACGCCCCCTCAAGGAAGAATCCATAAGCTTCAGGGCCTGGCAGTGTGACGGGAGGAAGGAATTACATGGGAGGGAGGGATGTAGTGGAGAAAATAAGGCTTAGGTAGAGATTGAACACGCCCTAAGGGAAAACATTAAGCCTGACGCCCCCTTCCCTTACCCTCTCTACTCCTCCCCTTCCTTACCCAGACTTTTCTCCCTTCTCTTCCTTCTTTCTCTTCTGTCCCTTCCTTTCTTCCCTCCTACTTTATCTTCCTACACATGCTACCACCCTCCCCCCACACTAACATCATCATCATCATAATTATTATTACCAACATCATCATTACCATCATCACTACTCACACACACACACACACACACACACACACACACACACACACACACACACACACACACACACACACACACACACACACACACGTTGCAGCCATGACCTCAGTGACCTAGCATGACCATATTTCCCTCTCTCCCCCCTCCCCCTTTCCCTTCCTTCCCCCCATTCCTTACGGTCTCTTCACACTCTGTCTCCCTTTACCCTTTCCTCGCTTCCTCTTCCTCCCCTTCCCCTCTGTTTGTTCCTCTCTCCCCCCCTTCTCCCCATTTTGAACCCCCTTTTTTCTCGTCTATACTTTGCATAAGCTATTTGTTTTTCTTTTTATAATCTTGTTTTTCTTTTTCAACTGATTTCACTTTTCCTTTTTATTTTCCAGTTTCATTCCTTCTTCCTCTTCCTTTTCTTGTTCATCTTCAGCTCCTGCTTTCTCTCTTATTCCTTCCTTCCTTCCAGCTTCCTTTTTTTTTCATTCCTTTCCTACCTAGCTCCTTCATTCCTCTGTCATTTCTTACTTCCAGCTTCCTTTTTTCATTCCTTTCCTACCTAGCTCCTTCATTCCTGTCATTTCTTACTTCCAGCTTCCTTTTTTCATTCCTTTCCTACCTAGCTCCTTCATTCCTGTCATTTCTTACTTCCAGCTTCCTTGTTTTTCATTCCTTTCCTACCCTCCTCTTTCATTCCTGTCATTTCCTACTTCCAGCTTCCTTTTTTCATTCCTTTCCTACCTAGCTCCTTCATTCCTGTCATTTCTTACTTCCAGCTTCCTTGTTTTTCATTCCTTTCCTACCCAGCTTCTTAATTCCTGTCATTTCTTACTTCCAGCTTCCTTGTTTTTCATTCCTTTCCTACCCTCCTCTTTCATTCCTCTGTCATTCCTTCCTTCCAGCTTCCTTTTTTCATTCCTTTCCTACCTAGCTCCTTCATTCCTCTGTCATTCCTTCCTTCCAGCTTCCTTGTTTTTCGTTCCTTTCCTACCTAGCTCCTTCATTCCTCTGTCATTCCTTACTTCCAGCTTCCTTTTTTCATTCCTTTCCTACCTAGCTCCTTCATTCCTGTCATTTCTTACTTCCAGCTTCCTTTTTTCATTCCTTTCCTACCTAGCTCTTTCATTCCTCTGTCATTCCTTCCTTCCAGCTTCCTTTTTCTTCCTCTTCCTTCTTCTAAATTCATCCCTCCTCCTCCTTCCTTTCATTATCTTTCACATTCCATATCATTTCTTGCTCATAACCTTCTATGCAATTCTTTCTTATCTCTTGCATTTCCCTCTCATTCCCTCTTCTCAACTTTCTTTCCTTTTCCTTGCTAACTCCTTTATTCCCTATCACATTAATCCCTCCTTCCCTTACTTCCTCCTTTTCATGAACTCAACTCATAAGCATCCCTCCTCCTCCTCCTCCTCCCACTCCCTCCATTCCATCAACTCGACTCATAAGCATCCCTCCTCCTACTCCTCCGTCTCCTCCTCCTCCTCCTCCTCCTCCTCCTCCTCCTCCTCCTCAACCTCCTCCTCCTCCTCCTCCTCCTCCTCCTCCAGCTCCTCTTCGTCCCTCATTCCTTACATTCCCGCATCTTCCACCTCGTCACCTGTCTCCCTGTCTCATAAATGTCTACCACTGTGAGAGCGAGAGAAAGAAAGGCATCTCATCTATTTGTCTCAGGTAAACGTGAGGATCAAGGTACAGAAAAAAAGAAGAAAAAAAAGGCAAAAAAAAAAATGAAAAAAAGAAAGGGGGGGGGGGGTAGTTGATATGATTTGATTCCATTAGTTTATATAATTGATTGTTTAGCTCGTTTTATTTTTTTTTCTGTTTAGTTTGTAGATGTTTATTTATTCGCTTTTATATTCTTTCCTAGCTCTCCTTCTCTTCCCTTTTTTTCTTTCTCGATTACTATTTCTTGCTTTTTTCTTCATTTCTTCTCTATCTTGGTTTTCTGAGATGCACTGAAATTTCTCTTACTTAATATCTCAAATTTTCTTATATATACATCCTTTCTTACTACTCTCATTAATTATTTTCATTTTCTGTTTTCATTTGTATTATTGATTTATATATATCCCCCTCTTTTATTTGTGTGTGTGCGTGTGTTCGTGTTTTGTTTCCCCAGTTCTGGTCTTGAGGTTATTTTTCTTATTGGTTTATATATTTCCTCCTTTTTTTTGTGTGTGCGTGTGTTCGTGTTTTGTTTCCCCAGTTCTGGTCGTGAGGTTATTTTTCTTATTGGTTTATATATTTCCTCCTTTTTTTTGTGTGTATGCGTGTGTTCGTGTTTTGTTTCCCCAGTTCTGGTCTTGAGGTCTCAGTAATCAGGGCGAGACACTGTATGCATCAATAGTCATCCTTTCTGTGTCTGTGGTTAGGAGGCGTGTATGCAGACCGTATCTGATTTAGTGTCTGTGGCTGGCTAAAGCCCGTATTCTCAGACCCTCTCGACTCTCTCAACATATATTTTCGAAGGTCACGAAGAAGATTAGTCGGTTTCTCAGGAGCGTTTTCACATTAATGGTGCAGGAGCCTTGTCAAACTATCACTCGTCTCATAAAACTAGCCATGAAAATACCCGCAACTTCTACGAAAGTCTTAGCAAATGTGGGTGTGTGAGCCCCAAAATGTAGCAAATGTGGGTGTTTGAGCCCCAAAATGTAGCAAATGTGGGTGTGTGAGTCCCAAAATGTTTACGAATATGCGTCTGAGATTCACGTGTGCAGACTGTATCCAATTTAGTGCGTCCCACACACCCCTTAAAAAAAAATTACGAATGATGAAAGATAAGCGTATCCACACACAGCTTCTTATTATGCTTAACAAAGGAAAGCTAAGAATATAAAGCTTGATGGGAAGACTTTTTGCTATGATTTTTTTTCCTTCTTTTATATTAACGTGTTTTACTGTATTTTTTTGTTTGAGGGGATATTTGGGGTGGAGGAACGTACGATTGCGTGATCTTATTTGCTTTATATCTAGCACTCACACCTCCGTTTATCTCGTTCAAACACCTGCAAACACCAAGCCTTCTCAAACAGGTGTGTGCGGGATGATAACTGTACACACACACACACACACACACACACACACACACACACACATATACAAACACAAACGCAAACGCAAACTTATTTAATGTGTATTCAATTTTTGTGTGTATTTTTTTTATTGCCAGAAAACTTAGACAAAACACATACACAGGAGTTAGAATACGGACAAAGGTAAACAAAACAAAACAAAAACCCTTATAACTTATACACATACATTATATAAACTTAGACAACAGTAACCAACCTCCCTCCCCTGTCCCCCCCCCCCCCTTCACCTGTTCGTCACACTTTTCCATTCATTCCCCCCCCTCCCCCCCCCCCCGCCCCCGTGTGACAGACCTACACGCACCACCGCCACTACCTGTTTATCCTGACTCCGTTTTTTTTTGTTGTCTTGCTCACCGTGCACCGTTATTTCCAGTGCTCCTTCCTCGTGTGTGTGTGTGTGGGCGTGTCCGTGTCCGTATGCGTGTGTGTGTGTGTGTGTGTGTGTGTGTGTGTGTGTGTGTGTGTGTGTGTGTGTGTGTGTGTGTGTGTGTGTGTGTGTGTGTGTGTGTGTGTGTGTGTGTGTGTGTGTGAGAGAGAGAGAGAGAGAGAGAGAGAGAGAGAGAGAGAGAGAGAGAGAGAGAGAGAGAGAGAGAGAGAGAGAGAGCGTTGGTATCCATGTTTCAGCCTTCTCAACGGCACATTATTGTTCCCCGTCTATTTGCTGTTCCTCACGGTTCTTCTTCCCTCACTTCTTTTTAACCTTTCCTTCGCTGCTTTTATTTACACAATCATGAAGTGCTTCCTTGTTTCCTCCGTCTCTCTGGCATATAACTCCCAACTTACACGACTTATAGAACGGAAACTGACCATCACTGCTTCCTCGTTCTTGGCCTCTTTGAAGTCGCTGTTCCATCATGGGCCGGGGGAGTGCAGCGCTTTGGCCTCCCGTCTTGACCACCTCCACGGCCATTACGGTGAGCGTGTGGTCGTGTGAGCGTGGCGTGGCGGCCGAGGCGGCGTGGCGTGGCGGGGTGCGTCGGCCACTGCCTCAGGAGGGGGCGGTGCGTGGGGTTGACGGGAAGGAGGAGTCGGAGAGGAGGGATATGGGTGGACATGAAGGGGATGGAGGAGCTGGAGCTATGGCTGGAGGGAGACGAGAGAGGATAGAGGTAGATAAGGCGTAGAGAAGGAGAGAGGGAGACGATAGAAATAGATAGAAGGGCAGAGAAGAAAAAGAGAGGATATAGGTAGATAGGGAAGAGAAAGAGAGAGGGGCGGGAGAGGGTGAAGTTAAGAGAGGATGGAATAGAGAAAGAGACACAGGCAGTGAGAAGAGAGAGAGAAGGGATAGGAGAGGAGGGATATTGGTAGACATGAAGGGGGTGAAGGAACGGGAGGGAGAGGGGGGAAGGGAAGAACAGGGGGAAATAGAAGGGGAGAGAAAGAGAGAGAGAGAGAGAGAGAGAGAGAGAGAGAGAGAGAGAGAGAGAGAGAGAGAGAGAGAGAGAGAGAGAGAGAGAGAGAGAGAGGGGGGGTAGTCAGGGTGTGTACGAGCCAGGCACGAGGAGAATGAACTATAGAGAGAGGGAGAAGGCAGAGAGTGGGAGGGAGGAGGGAGGGTAAAGAAGGAAGGAGGCGGAGGAAGAGGTGGAGGAGGAGGAGCAGGGATGTGGATAAGTGGGAGGAGAGGATAGTGGAAAGGAATGAAAATGAGGAAGATGGCGGAGATGAGGATGAGGAGAATGAACGATAATGAGAGGAAGATGAGGAGGAGGAGGAAGAGGAGGAGAGGAAGGGGGGAGGAATAATGGAGATGCGAGAGTGTAAAGGACAGGGATGAGAGGTCAAGTATAAAAATGTTGCGAGAAGAGACTGGAGACGGAGGAAGAGGATGAGACAATAGGAGGAAGAGGAGGAGGAGGAGGAAGAGTGAGTGCTAAAGGTGAAGGAGAGAGAAAAATAGAGAAAAGGAAGAACACATGGAGAAGAGGAGAAAACAAATATGAAGAAGGAAGGGAAGAAAGAAGAGGATGAAAAAGATATGAAGAAAAAGGAGAGGAGGAAAAACACGAAGAAGGAGGGAAAGGAAGAAGAGGAAGATAAAAACAAAACAAAGTAGTGGAAATAAGAAAAAGCGGAGAGAAAAGACATACAGAAGAAGAAAAGGAAAAAAAGAAGAGGAAAAAGACGAAGAAAGATGGGAAGGAAGAAAAAGTGGAAAAAAAGACGTATATACAAAAGAAGGAAAGGAAAAAGAAGAGGAGGAAAAAGACGAAGAAAGATGGGAAGGAAGAAAAACGGAGAAAAAAGACATACAGAAGAAGGAAAAGAGAAAGAAGAGGAGGAAAGATACACAGAAAGATGGGAAGAAAGAAAAAGCGGAGAAAAAAGACATACAGAAGAAGAAAAGGAAAAAGAAGAGGAGGAAAAAGACAAAGAAAGATGGGAATGAAGAAGAAGAGGAAAAAAAATACGAAGGGGAAGGCAGAAGAGCAGGAAGGAGATGACTGGAGTAAAAGGGAAAAGTGTAATGAAGAGGAACAAGGAAGTGAGTCAGTGGAAAAAGAAAGAGAAGAGTGCACCCATATCACGTGAGGGGACGGGAGCAACAGGCGGGAGGGAAGGGACTCGATCATGAAAATAGTAATAGTTTTGTTAAGCACGAAGTCTATATATGTCATTTTCCGTTTATATGATTTCCTTTCCTTTCCTCTTCCTAGCTATCCGTATGTAAAGTAGAACCAAACTGTGGATATGGTTTGAAGTCATCCCGGCACTCAATATGATTCGTTGTAATGGGGATTTTGACAGCTTGGTGGAGTGTGTGTGAGTGTGTGTGTGTGTGTTGGGGGGGTGGGCAATGCAGTCAGGGGTTGGAAAATTATAAAGGTTAAGGACCCCAAGGATAGAGGAACAGGAACAGGAAAAAAAAGAGGAGGAGGAGAAGAGAGAGAATGAAAAGTGGAAGAACCGGGAGGACCAGAATGTGAAAAATAAAACAAGAAGAAAAATTAAAGGAATTTGATAATGAGGAAGAAAGCCAAAGGAAGAGAAGGAGAAGAAGAAAAGAGACGATGGAAATGGGAAAAATGGAGAGATGGATGATGAAGTTAACAAATGCAAAGTGAAGAAAATGGGAAACACAGACACTAACGATGAAAAAGGGAAGAACGGAAATAGAGAACGGGAATGAACAAATGTATGGTGAAGAAGATAAAAAAAAAGACACATTGGAAACATTAGAAGAAGAAAGAAGAACAAAAAAAAAAGGCAAGCTGTTTACTCTTATCAAAGTGAACTAACCCATCCAAGAGGAACACAAGGCAAGAGGCAGGTGCAAGGTGAAGGGTGGTGGGGAGAGAAGGGGAAGTGAAAGGGGGAAGGGGGTGGAAGGGAGGAGGGGAAGGGGGTTGATGGGGAAGAGGGAGAAGGGGGGAGGTATGGGAACGGGGTGGAAGGGAGGAGGTAAGGGAAAGGGGAGAGGGGGGAATACGGAACCTGCTTGGAAGACTGTGAAAGGGAGAACCAAGAACAAAAAAGAGGAATTCGTGAGCAAGTGAAGGAGAAAAAAAAATTGTGATGGAAGTGAGAGAAGGAAAAACAAAAGAAATGGAAGACAGAGGAAGAAAAGCTATTAAAAGAAGAGAGAGAAAAACTAATGATAGAAGAAAAAGAATTAGAAGCAAAAGAAACGTTGATGATAGAACAAGAAAAGGTATTAGGAGACGTCTATAAAAAAAAGTGAAACGAAGAATTTAAAGATGAACTATAAATAAAAACGGATTAATGAAGAAATATATAGTGAAAAAAGAAAAGATCATAAAATATACTAATATAAAGCAAGTAAAGTTAAAAATAGATTAATTAAAAGATGGAAATCATGCAAAAAATACGTATGAGAGAGAGAGAGAGAGAGAGAGAGAGAGAGAGATTCGAAGAACGCAGTAGCCAGCGAAGGTCAATCAGTGGAATGTGGATGGATTCAGAAAAAAAATACTTGTGTTTGGAGATGAAGTCAGACGAAGAGAGAGAAAAAAGACCCTTTGATTAAGTTTGAGATGTTTGGCATAATGGACTAGCCACCCATCTCTCTCTCTCTCTCTCTCTCTCTCTCTCTCTCTCTCTCTCTCATAACATTTCTCAGTGACTCAAGAAAAATCAAACACATACAAAATCTCTTAAGTAAAAGTAAAAAGGGGAACAAATCAGCAGGTAGTCAGCAGGTAAGCTAGTCAGCAAGCAGGTATAAGTAGAAACAGCAGAAATAATAAGTTGGATGAATCAGCAGAGGATAGTGAGTAGCGGTTTTATACTCAGCAGGAAGGATGGGAATGAGTAGGCCAGCGGGTGATGTGTTGAGTAGGTGGCGGTGGGCGGGTCAGCAGGAAGTGGGGTCAGCACCATGGTAGCACTCAGCAGGAGGAGTAAACAAGCGGCGAAGTGATTGATGGGAGTGTCCTGCTGGCTGGTCACGCGGTCACTCAGCGGTACTGCCTATTACTCGTGTGTATGTGTGTGTGTGTGTTTATGTGTGAGTGTGTGTGTGTGTGTGTGTGTGTGTGTGTGTGTGTGTGTGTGTGTGGTGTGAGTGTGTGTGGTGTGAGTGTGTGGTGTGAGTGTGAGTGTGAGTGTGTGTGTGTGCATAACTGAATTTGCTTATGTATGTTTGGGTGCAACGGGTGAAGAAAGATTTCTCTGCAATACCTACAAACACACACACACACACACACACACACACACACACACACACACACACACACACACACACACACACACACACACACACACACATGCCGTTTTTGTTCCTCGTTGCTGGATTTTATTTCGAAATTTCGTCAAGGTTTTGCGTCACCTAAAAGGTATTTCAGTATTAGTATTATCAATATTATCATTACTGTTATTTTTATTATCATTTTTGTCTTCAATATTATCATTACTATTCTATTATTGCTACTACTACTACTACTACTACTGTTACTGCTACAACTACTACTACTACTACTTCTACTACTACTTCTACTACTACTACTATCACCACCACCACCACCACTACTACTGCTACTACTACTACTACTACTACTACTACTACTCCTACTCCTACTCCTACTACTACTACTACTACTACTGTTGTTTTTATCGTTGTTGTTGTTGCCGCAAACACATGCATGACATACAGAGCGAATGAGTTAAGGTCAGTTGCATTCCTCCCTCCTATATATAGCAGGGAGGCGTGTGGAGGTGGGAGGAGGGAGGGAGGGAGGGAGAAATGGTAGGAGGAGAGGAAGGGTATGTGGTAGGAAAGATAAGAGAGAGAGAGAGAGAGAGAGAGAGAGAGAGAGAGAGAGAGAGAGAGAGAGAGAGAGAGAGAGAGAGAGAGAGAGAGAGAGAAAACAAGAAAAAACAGTTGACAGACAGACAGACAGACAGACAGGTAGTGGAAATTTAAAGGGTAGAAGAGAGGAGAAGAGAAACAGACAGTCATTTGAAGGCAGAGAAAAAAATGATTGTGGGTGTAGAGAAAGAGGGAGAGAGAGGGAAAATAAAGACGAATTGAGTGAGAGATAGAAAGAGAGACGGATTTTAAGACAGAGGAGAGGGAGTGAAGTAGAAGAGGAGGAGGAGGAGGAGGAGGAGGCAATGTGAGGGACGCCCAGAGTAGCAGTGAATCTACTACTTCAGAAAGGTCGTCTGGCTATTGTGGGTCACCTGCCGCGTACCTGTTCCCTCCCTCACCCCCTTTTCCCCTCCCTTCGTCCCTCTCTCTTCCACTTCTCCATTTCTCTCCTTCCCTCCAGCCTCTCCTCTTCTCTTCAGCTTGTTTCTCCTCCTCTCTCCCTTCATTAAAATTTCCTTATTCCTCTTTTTATTTCTTCTCTAACGTTTCCCCTCTTTCTTTCCCTCATTCCTTCCATCAACCGTTCCTTCTCTTCTCTTCCTCTTCTCCAAGTTCCCTCTCTTTCCCTTCTGTCTCCCTTTTCCCCTCCTTCCCTTCCTCTCTTTTCTCACCTCCTCTTTCCCTCTCTTCACCAGCTTTCCTTGTTTTCCCCTCTTTCAGTTTCTCTTCAGCCTCCATCTCTACTTTTCTCTCTCCCTCTATTCTTCCTTTCTTCCCTTCTCTTCTCTAGATCATTCCTTCTCGCTCTTCATTATTTATTCAGCCTCTCTCCTTTTCTTCCTGACGTTCTATCTGCATTTTCTAATTCCTCCCTTCACTACACTGCGTTGCCTCTCCTTTCCCTTCGTTTCCTCTACTTCCTTTATTTGTTATCACTTCTTTCCTTCACTCTCTCCTTCCTTCCGCTCGCCTGCTCTCTCTCTCTCTCTTTCTTCTCAGCTTCTTTTGTTTTCCCTCACCCCCCTTCCCGTCTCTCCCTCTCTCAATCTATCTCTATCTATCTATCTATCTATCTATCTATCTATCTCGCTCGCACGTTCTTCATTTCAAATCCAATCACTTATTTCACTACTTTTCCTCCCTTTCCTTCTCTCCTCCCCCTCTTCTCTCTCTCTCCTTCTTTCCCTGCCCCCTTTCCTCCCTCCCTCCCTCCCTTCCTTCCTTCCTAAATCCTCCGACCTTTCTATTCTTGCGTCGATTTCTCTCCCTCTCCATCACCTCCTCCTACTCCTACTCTTCCTACTCCACCCCTCCTTCCCTCCCTGTTTTCTCTCCCCCTTTTACCTCCCCCCTCCACACGTTCCTCCTCCGGGCTAGGGGTGAGACTGGGTATGTGGGTCACTGTTCCCTCCCTCCTCTCTCCCTCCTTCCCTCTCTCTCTCTCCTTCCCTCCTGGTCTCTCTGTTCTTCTCTTTCCTCCTCCTCCTCCTCCTCCTCCTTCATTCCTCTACCCACTTGCTTCTTTCTCTCTTTCTCAATCTCTTATCATTCGTTCTTTATTTTTTTGTTACTGTTTTTTTTTTCGATCCTTTATCTCCCTTTCCTCCCTTTCTCCCTTTTTTTCTCACGTATCGTTTCCTTCATCTGTCACTCCTCCCTGATTTGGCACACGCTTCCCTCCCTCTCTCCCTTTCTACTTCCCTCCCTCCCTCCATTTATTCCCTCCTTTCCTCCACACCTCTTTTCTTCTCTCCTTCTGTGTATATCCCCATTTCTTTCTTTTTTCTTTCTTTCTCTTTCTTTTTTTTCTCTCCACCCTCCTCTCTCCTCCCCCCATCCCCCAGTGTTCCCTTTTAGATAACCTTGCCCATAAGATAGATTGGGTATACTTCGTCGCGACATTTGGAGAGACACTGGGAGCCGAAGTCGAGGTCACAATTTCACTAAGTCTGGCGGCCTGGACGAAACCAAAGACGGGAAGTGTTGTTGGTCCAGCCAGAGGAAGTTTGGCGTGGAGAAAATCGTGTTGGCCGAGTGGAGTGCTAGGAAGAGCTAACAGTTCAGACTTGAAAATCAGGTTATTCTGGTGGATGAGAAGGCGAGCGTAGGAGAGAAGGATGCTGGCTGGCTGGCTGGCTGGCTTGGGTCTAGGAGGTTAAAACTGTAAAAGATGAGAGAGTTTTATAAGTTATTGATGAGGCAAAGTGCATGGGGTGGAAAGCTGAATAAATCATGCACTTGGAAGCTTGGTAATTAGAAAGTTTTGAAGGGTACATATGAGAAAGTTTAGTGAGAATGTTATGTTTAGTGTTGGTATTGACAGGATGTTCTGCGTCAAATTATTATCATTGCTGGAGTTTAGACAGACAGACCTAGGCTATTGATAAGTTAGGTGAAAAATGAAATAGCCGGTGTATTATGATTTATGTGGAGACTAAGTGCGAGAAAAAATAATATAACAAGATTTTTTTTTTTATCACAGCAAAGACAGACGCAGTTCAATACCGAAACAGAAAGAGAAAATGAAAATATATAAAAATGCTCGCTATAACATTTTCGACGATCAGAAAACCGGAGATGAAAAGCAAGAGTGCCAGATTTGGCTAGTGAAGCGTGGATGCACTTCTCAAACTTGCTGGAGAGACAAAAAAAGTCAAGTTATTGTAGAGACTGAAATTGAAAAGAATGAAGAAGTGAAAGCTCTGACTGTTAGTTTCTATAGAAGTGAACTTGCATGGACGGGCAGCAGATGGAGATTGGAGGAAGAGGAGGAGGAGGAGGAGAAAGTTTTGGGAGGCAATATATTCTGGTGTTATGGCTGTCAGTGGTGATGATAATGATGATAGAAACGACCACATTGATAGTGAAGGTGGTAATGAAGATGGTGACGGAGATAAAAGTGGTGAAATAATTACGTAGGCAAGCTCATTAACTTTACTCAGACATTTGGGGTTCTAATTAACACACACACACACACACACACACACACACACACACACACACACAAACTTAACCCTGCATTACGTAACTTATAAGAATAGGTTGAGGGTTACAAGGAAGTTTGCAGGGATAGTTTTCAAGGCGAAACAGCAATACCTAAAAATGAAATAGGAGGTGTACTATGATTTATGTGGAGACTAACTGCGAGAAAAAAGCAACGGCGAGTAGGAGGAAGAAAGCAAGGAAAGAATGAAGGAAGGAGAGAGAGAAGATGCTAACTCTCCCTCATTGTCTCTCCGCGGCATGAACATCCGCATCCTGGCTCTACATCCTGAGTGGTGAAGAGGCAGTCGATCGAGAGCCGGAGAGGAGGAGGAGTCACTGTATTAAACACTCCTATACACCGTTTTCTATTCAATGAAGGAGATTTGAATAAGTAAATAAGTATAAATAAGTGTAAATAAAATCAGTAAATATAAGTAGCGGGCTTTTTTTCCACGTTTGTTTCCTTTTTTTATGCCCTTGATCTGACTCCTCTGCTGTAAAAAAAAAAAAAAAAGTAAATATATAGATTAGATGCCCTCAACTTGCTCCTCGCGTATAGATGACTCAAGATACCCCCAAAAAAGGAAGATTGGGTTTAGTTTTCATGGGTGTCTCGATATTCCTGTCTTGCATCGTGAATGGTGAAGAGGCAAAGAGGGGTTACCATAAAAAAAGACATCTGTGTATTTTCCTCTTACGCTTGCTTTTCCTCCTGCTTGGTAGTAGTGAAGACGAAAAAGGAGAAGTTACCATAAAAACGACGCCTATGTATTTCCCTTTTCAAAGTTGATTTTTTGTATGGTGAATGGTAAGGAGGTGGTGCGCAATGAGGCAAGGACGAGAATGAAGGAGTTACGTCACCATATCGAACACTTGTAGACTTTCCTTCCCTCTTATATATGGTGAATGGCGAAAGTGTAGTGAATAATGTGGTAAAGATCGAACACTTGTAGACTATCTTCCCCAGTTGTATGGTGAATGGCGACGAGGTAGTGAATCATGAGGCTTTTTTTTTTTTTTTTTTACAGCAAAGGAGATAGCACAAGGGCACCCAAAATAAGGAAACAATAAATAAAAGCCCGCTACTCGCTGCTCCTGTAAAGAATCCGAAGAGGTGGCCGAAAGAGCAGTCAATTACGTGTGAAGAGGTGTCCTGATACCTGAAGAGAGAGCCATAACATTCTCTCTCCACACACAACACTCCCCTGCCTTGAGCTCCTGCCCGCGGCGCCCAAACTCCTCCTGCATGGACCCACGCCCCCTATTTTTCCTTTCTCAACTTCCCACGCCTCCCCTATCCCCTTCACTATCACTTACCAATACTGACGCAACGTTCCTTCCCTTCACGGTAGACCTACGTTAGTCCATTACACATTACATGGTTCTATTTATTTTATGTTTCCTTCCTCTACTTCTACTCGGCCCACCTTCACTATTCACTTCAGTATCACCAGATCTGTCGCAAAATCGCTTTCCCTCACGATATCTTAGTCCATCGCACGTTACATGGCCCTATTTTTCTTACCTCTCCTTTTTCTACCTCCCTCTCCTTCCCCATTCTACTTTTTATAGCCAATCATTTCTCTACACCTGGCGCTCATGAGTTCGCTTTATCAACTTTTTCTCTACAGCTGACGTCCATATGTTCATAGCTTTCGATACAACTTATATCACCAGGTTCACTACATAACAATTTTTATGCAGCTATGTCTCCTTTTCATCACATCAACCTTTCTTTTCATAGAGCTCATGTTCTCTTGTTAACTATATTAGCCATCTTTCGTTTACATCAGAGTGAGCAGCAAAATGATTAAGTACTGTCTCATTTCATTAACCTACATTACATTTGATTTCCTCTTCGTATTTTGAATTCTAGGAAGACGCGGTAGAAGTGTCAATATTTTTACCTTTTCATGCAACGGGTGACATCCTTCTTTCTATAGTGGGAATTTTCTTTCTCTCTGGTGGTGTCTTTTCATTATTCTGACATATCTACAAAGTTTATCATAGTGACTTTTTCTATACCTCATGTTCCCTTCTTCGCAATATTAGCCATTCCGTAGAACTGGTGACCTCAATTATAGTATATGGGACACTTTTTACCTACACTATCACATCAGATTATCTCTTTCTTTTTTGACCTTCCTTTATCATGACGTTTTCTATAGCTACCGCTGATATCTTTAATTAGTATCCTGTCCTCTTGTTCACAATATTAACCCTTTGTGTAGAGCTAGTGACCCTAATTTCAATATATGGGACACTTTTTATATGCACCATCTCATCATGCTAACTTTTTCCTTTACCTTTAACTTCGATCGTAATCTTTTCTATACAGATAATACCCTTAATTAATATCCTGTCCCCTTGTTCACTATATTAACTATTTCTGTAGACCCGGTGACCTCATTTTCAACACATGGGACACTTTTTACATACACTTCCTCATCGTCTGATATTTTACCTTGCCTTTCACGTCTATCACAATCTTTTCTATACCGTTTGATATCCTCGCGTTCACTACATTGGCAATATCTACAAAGCAAACGTCTCTATCACAATCTTTTCTATGCCGTTGATAATAATATACATCCTCGCTTTCACTACATCGGCAATTTCTACAAAACTAAGGTCTCTATTATAACCTTTTCTATACCGTTAAAATCATCGCGTTTACTACATCAGGTATTTCTACACAGTCAACGTCTCAGTAATAATTTTTTCTATACCTTTACTATCCTCACGTTCACTACATAAGCTATTTCTACAAAGCTAACGTTTCTATCATAACCTTGTCTATACCGTTGACAAATCCTCGTCTTCACTACATCGACTACAAAGCTAGCGTTTCTTACCACAGTCTTTTCCATACCGTTAATATATTCTCGCGTTCACTACATCGACTACAAAGCTATCGTTTCTTACCACAATCTTTTCTATACCGTTATATATTATATCCTCGCGTTCTCTACATCGACTACAAAGCTATCGTTTCTTACCACAATCTTTTCCATACCGTTATTATATCCTCGCGTTCACTACATCGACTACAAAGCTATCGTTTCTTACCACAATCTTTTCTATACCGTTAATATCATCGCGTTCACTACATTCTCTATATCTACGAAGCCGGCGTCCTCGCTTTACTATAAGGGCGGTGTTTATGTACTACCTGGCGTCCGTGGATGTCTCGACGGCCCGCCACGAGTCTGTCCTTGAGATCAGGGTAAAAGTAGCGTCGGTATGAAGGTATGGAGGCAAGAAGTGACACGGCAAGGCTGAGGGTGTGGCGAAGAGGTGGAGGAAGGGAGAGCGGGAGGGAGGGGAAGGAGAGAGAGAGAGAGAGAGAATATAATGAGGTTTTGAATAGAGATAAAGAAAGGTTGGAGGAAGGAGAGTGAAGGAGGAAAAACGATAATAAATGAAAGAAAATGGAAGAGAAGATAATGAGAGAGATGTAATGAGCTGTTGATTAGGGAGATAAAGGTAGAAGGAAGTGAAAGAAGCAAAAAGATTAAAAATAAAAGAAAATTGGAGAGAGAGAGAGAGAGAGAGAGAATATAATGAGGTTTTGATTAGAAAGATAAAGAAAGGTTGAAGGAAGGACAGTGAAGGAGAGAAAACGATAATAAATGAAAGAAAATGGAAGCGAATGAGAGATGTAATGAGCTGTTGATTAGGGAGATAAAGAAAGAAAGAAGTGAAGGAAGCGAAAAGATAAGAAATCAAAGAAAATTGGAAGAGAGAGAGAGAGAGAGAGAGAGAGAGACTTGACATTATAGGCTACGTTGTGTCATGGAGCGACCCACGAACTTTGTCACCGCCAGATGTCTCAGGTGAAGCGTCGCGTCGGGTTCACTGAAATAGATATTTTCCCGAACAGCGATTTTGCGGAACCCAATTTCGCAGTATGTCAATAATCGTTGCTTCACTTTTTTTTTTTTTTTAGGAAATTGTCGAGGAGTGGATTTCATACCATTCATTTCAGTATTTCCGGCAGGGACTGAGAGAAGAAAACGAAAATGAAAAATCGAGCAGCCTGATTTTTCATTTCTGGGGACAACGAACCTAAATTGAGGGTTACGAACGTATGATGGAATGTCTGTCGTTACAAGATGCCCGAATCAAACCTTTTCTTGCGTTAGATAAACCTAAACATCATCATCATCATCAAAACAACAACAACAAACAAAAATAACAACCGTCTCGAATTAAACCTTTTCCTGCGTCAGATAAGCATAAACAACAAAAAACACCGCCACCATCACTACCGTCACAACAACAACAACAACAACAACAACAACAACAAGTGGAGCAACAAGATTTAGGAGACTGTTCACCTGTACACTCCCACACTCACTAAATTCCTTGCTTCGATCAAGTCTGCACAATCCGTTCCTCGCACTTCTTTGCTAAATTTATGCGGTCCCACTTTCTACCACTCGCAAAGATACTAAGGTCGGTATTGTCAGACGCTTCAACCTCACATCAGCTATTTCCAAAGACCGAAAAGATGATCAGTCGGATTCTAATGAGTGTTTTTTTTAGGTTCATGTTACAGAAGAAAGGTCAGACTACCACCAGGGTCATAAAACTATCCCTGGAAATGCCCACAACTCCTATGAAAGCCTTGTTAATTATATGAGCTTGAACGCCGAACTGTTTAAAAAGATGACCCTGAGACTTTCACGGGTCAAACTGTAAGACTGGTTTCCAAAGATGTATAAATCGGCTAAATCAATACCAGAATAAATAAAACCGTATCTTTATTCCGTGTGGTGGCGTGAATATGAATACCAGCCACGTTACAAAAGGTCTTCGTGGATAGGTGTATAAGACTGGATTCAAAAGGAGGATACATCGTCGAGGTAGTAAATTATATGTATCTTCAGTGTGAGTGGTGGCGCGCATATTAAGAAGTGTGGTTAAAGAAAGTGTGGGAAAGGTGTGTAGCTATCTGTGCAGGTGTGTGTGTGTGTGTGAGTGTGTCCTTAAGTATATGTATATGTGTCTGTACGGTCGATACTAATTTTTCTTTTTTTCCCTTTTCAGGTTAGTTCTCGTTCTTGTGTTGTTTTTGGAGCCATGAGGACGAAAAGGAAAGAGGAGGATCAATCAACGTGTATGTATGTATGAATGAATGTATGTAGGGCTATGTACGTCTGTGTGTGTATCTATGTATGTATGTATGTATGTTCAAGCCGTGATGTGAAAGGCACGTGTTGTAATGCCGAGGGATCTTAAGTGTTCATATATTTAAGTAATCTCCAGACCAGTCCATTTAATACAGGTTTTTGTGACGGCCTGGCTCAGAGGGTGAAAGGAATACTACAAGGGACTGAAAACCGCCACATCTGTTTGTCTGTTTATTTGACTTTTACGGGTTTCCTTTTGGGCTAAACGGCGTAAGGGGACTTGTATTTCTTTGTAGCATGGGTGATAAGGGAAGAACGGGAAGGGGAGTACTATAAAGGGATTAAATATAACTTTGTATCTGATTCTCTTTTAGTCTCATGGGTTTTCTTTTGGGTTAAGTGGCACGAGACTTGTATTTCTCTGTAGCATGGGTGATAATGGAGGAATGGGAAGGGGAGTACTATAAAGGGATTAAATATAACTTTGTATCTGATTCTCTTTTAGTCTTATGGGTTTTCTTTTGGGTTAAGTGGCACGAGACTTGTATTTCTCTGTAGCATGGGTGATAATGGAGGAATGGGAAGGGGAGTACTATAAAGGGATTAAATATAACTTTGTATCTGATTCTTTTTTAGTCTTATGGGTTTTCTTTTGAGTTAAGTGGCACGAGACTTGTATTTCTCTGTAGCATGGGTGATAATGGAGGAATGGGAGGGAGTACTATAATTAAGAGAATGAAATATGAGCCCTTTTCTGTCTCTCTAATTCCCTTTCAATGTCTTTTTTTTTTCGCTTATATGAAATTACGAGAGACAAAGAATATTTACCTGCAAGAAACAAACGTAGCTACAAAATCTGCATCTTTAACGACGTGAATATACAACAAAGAAAATTTTCTTAATATACATCTACGAGAAACTTAATAACAATCCTCGTTCGTTATAGCAGGAAATCATATACCAGTTTATCAATTCATTTCATCATAATTATTTGCTTATTTATCACTTTTTATTGCTAAACGCAGACTACTCAGACGCTAATGACAGCTTAATTAGTACGTTTTCTTGGTTCTGTGATCTGTGGGTTCCCTGTGGTTGATTGCTGCCCACAGAAACCTTCGTTGGTGGTGGTGTTGGTGATGGTGGTGGTGGTGGTGTGCAATGCTAAGAAGACGCCCCTGGTGGTGGTGGTGAAGGTGGGGGAGGGGGAGGGGAGGTCCATTCTATGTTTACGGCACACGTCATTAGGTAGGGCCGCCGAGAGAGAGAGAGAGAGAAGAGAAGAGAAGAAGAAGAAGAAGAAGACAGACAGACAGACAGACAGACAGACAGACAGACAGACAGAGAGAGAGAGAGAGAGAGAGAGAGAGAGAGAGAGAAGACAGACAGAGAGGGCAAAGACAAAGAAGAATCAAAAGAATCACTAAAAGAACGAGACAAGGACGACGGAAACAAAGAAAGAAAGAAAAGAGTGAATGAATAGAATAAAAAATCACGGAGGAGAAAGTGACACTAAGGTAATTTTCCTCACCTCGTTATCCATTAAGAAAGAAAAGGTTAATTACAGGTGTATAATGGTAGGCCTTACACCTCACCTGCCATTTGGCCCAACTTACCTGTATTTACGTATTTCCCATCTATTCAAATTCATCTATCCATTTATCT
Source organism: Eriocheir sinensis (assembly GCF_024679095.1). Classification (NCBI taxonomy): domain Eukaryota; kingdom Metazoa; phylum Arthropoda; class Malacostraca; order Decapoda; family Varunidae; genus Eriocheir; species Eriocheir sinensis. The sequence goes on along the minus strand of NC_066513.1, from coordinate 19,035,238 downwards.
ATCTTTACATTAATTTGTCTATCTATTCCTTTATTTATTCACCTACCTTTTATTCAACTCATCTTTTTTTACTTTTTTTTCACCGTTTCATCTATTCATCTCTCTTTATCGATCTATCCATTCACTTGTCCATCTATCCACTTATTTATTTATTTTCCACTCTTTGTCCACTTATCCCTCCACCTCCCCACCTATCCATCATGTTATTCTGTTATTTTTCTTCCACCTTTTATCCATATATTTATCAATATGTCATTCCATTTATTAGGCATTCGCTTCATCTATCTTTCAATCCGTGCCGAGAATTTTGTGTTCGGGTCATGTTTGTCAGCAGGAGAATGATCAAGGAGGAAAGTCAGTCAGACGGTGTTATGTGGGAGGGAAGAAGTGACATGACGTCCATGGCACTGTCCACTGACACCGTCGGAAAGCAACGTTCTCACGTGTTACGGAATTTATTCAACTCATTGCTAGTATACTTAACGCGAAACATTCATAGCACTATATAGCCCTATTTAATATTATTCAATACACAAATTCAAATAGCATATAGCTGACATGACAGAGAGAGAGAGAGAGGGGGATGTATTGGGGGTGATGCTGCACCTTTGGGGAGAGGCGCTGGGAGCCACACCCAAACGGACTTCATCTTCGTGTCAGACTATAGCTGTTCTGAGGTGCTGAAGGGTTTAGGAATACTCTGCTCGTATTAAACCTCTCTGGAATTCTGTAGCAGCCGTCCTGTGTGTGTATTTCCTCCTGCCTATGACTTAAACACTTTCAAGAGGGGAGTATCAAGATTCAAGACGCCTCTCCAAATGATTCTGGCCTTTCTCTTTTGGGAGTCTTTTATTACACACTATTTGCAGGAGCAGCGCCAGCAGGCTTTTTTGTTCCCCTGAGGTATCTTCTTTCCTGTAAAAAAAAGATCGCATGCGTGTTTGGCCCGACTCTCTCTCTCTCTCTCTCTCTCTCTCTCTCTCTCTCTCTCTCTCTCTCTCTCTCTCTCTCTCTCTCTCTCTCTCTCTCTCTCTCTCTCTCTCTCTCTCTCTCTCTCTCTCATCAGGAGGAATGGACTGAGTGAACCGAGTGCGTGGTGGGTGAAAAAAGTAGCTTCGTGATGGACCCTGCCGCCTCTACGTCATATTCTCTCTCGGCCTCACTCAACTGTACTTCTCCCCGCCCCCCTTCCCTCTCCTCCCTTCCCTCAGCCTTCCTTCCCATCCCCTTCTCCCCACCCTCCTTTCTACGTCCCCCGCCATCCCTTGCCTTCCAATCTTGTCATGCATTTTCGCTTCCTCTTCCTACTTACTCTTGCTACTTATCCTTCTGTTTCTTGTTTTCCATACTTATTTCGTTATTCTGCCTCCTCTTTCTCCCTCTCCTCCTCCTCTTCTTCCTCCTGTAGTTTCTCAGTCTTATCCAGTATATTAATTTTCACCCACTCCTCCCTTCTCTTCACTTCCCTTCCTCTCCATTCCCTTCCCTTCCCTGTCCTTCCCTTCCCTTCTCTCTCCTTCCCTTCCCTCTCCTTAAATACCTCCCACTCCTTTTCCATATATCTCCCCGCCCTTCCTTCCCTTCTCTTTTTCTATATTGCTCCTCCTCCTCCTCCCCTCGTTATCTGTGTCACTCTCGGTCCTCCCATTTTTTTTACACACACACACACACACACACACACACACACACACACACACACACACACACACACACACACACACACACGCGAGCTGCTATGGGACGTGAATGAGGGCAACAAAAACAAAAACAATTCCATTAGAGGAACAGCAACGCATTCTTCTTAAATATCAGAGGTTCCTTGACTGGAGGGGGGAGGAAGGGGACCATGAGTGTGTGTGTGTGTGTGTGTGTGTGTGTGTGTGTGTGTGTGCAGAAGTGACTAACATTACTAGTGAGTTTACGTATTTTCTAATTAAATATAGGAATAAGTAAGACTATAAGGAAGGGAAGGAGTGAGGGAAGAATGGATGGAATTAAAGAGTAAGGGGAAGAAGGAAGGAATAAGGGAGAGAAAAATGGAAGAAGTGAAGGGAAATGATAAAGGGATGAGAAATGGATGAATAGAATAAATGAGAAAGAGGAGCAAAGAAGGAACGAGAGAATGGAGAAAAGATGGACGCAAAGAGGAGGAGGGAATGACAAAACAAATGAAGAAGTACAAAAATAATGAAGGAATGAGGGAAGGGAAAATAAATGGAAGAAATGAGGGAGCGAAAGAGAGAAAGATGCGATAAGGAAGTGAAAGGAATAAAGAAGGAATGGGAAGAGAGAAAAAGGGAATGAAAAACGAAGGGAATGAGGTAGCTATTTAAATGTGGAAGGAATGAGATACAGATAAATGGAGGCAGTTAAGTGGCTCTGGAATGTTACCGTGGCCTCTGTAACCCCTCCCCCCCCTTACCTTACCTCCCCCCCTCTTCCCCCCTCCCCTCTTTCTCCCCTTATCCATCTGTCTTGCATACCCACCTCCTCGTCCTTCTTCCTCTCCCCCCTGCCTCCTTCTTCCCTGCCTCCCTCCCCATCAGCCGTGAACCTCCTCCCCGGGGTCATGAGGAAGGGAGTTTAATCTATCGCTCTGTCTGTTTTTCTGTCTGTGTGTTTGTCTGATTGCCTCTGTTTTTCTTCTTCATTTGGTCTTCCTGTTTATTTATTTATAATTGTATTTTGGTGATGGTGTTTGTTTGTGTGTGTGTGTGTGTGTGTGTGTGTGTGTGTGTGTGTGTGTGTGTGTGTGTGTGTGTGTGTGTGTGTGTGTGTTTGCTGGACTTCCTTTCTTTGTCCCTCCGGATGTCTGTGTGTCTGTCTGTCTTTGTCTTTCCTGTTTTTTCTTTATTTGTGTATCTGCCTGTTTGTATTGTCTGTTTGTTTGTCTCTCTATGTCCTGTTTATCTGTTTTTTTCTCTCTTTCTGTACGTCTAATATTTGTCTTGTTTTCTTCCCTGTCTTCCTTTCTTTGTTTATCTATCAGTACGTTATTATGTCAGTTGGTTTTCATCTTCTCTCTGTCTTTCTTCCTTTATTTATCTATCTTTCAGTACGTCACTAAGTCATTTTGTTTTCATCTTCTCTCTGTCTTTCTTCCTTTGTTTGTCTTTCATTCTCTGCATACGTCTAATGTTTATCTGTTTCCTTCTCTCTTTTTCTTCCTTCTTTTGCCCATGTCTTTGTTCGTCTTTGTTCGTCCGTCTGTCTCTCCTCTTTCCGCACGTCGCTTTTCGTTATTCCATTCTCCTCTTTTGTGTCCCGTTTTATCTCTTTCCTCATCTCCCTTTCTCATCCTTCCTTGGTCCTCGGTTGTCTCTTTCTTTCTCTTTGCATCTTCGTCCTTCTTTGTTTCTGCCATTCTGACTCTCTTCCTTTATTCCTGTTTCTCTTTCTCCTCCTTCTCTTTTATTCGATTTATCATACTTATCCTCCTGTTTCAATTTTTCTTCCTTCATTTATCACACTTATCTTCTTCCGGGTCATTAATTTTTCTCTCCTTTTCTTGCATTATTTTTTTCTTTTTCCTCTTCTATCCATATCATTTAATCATTTTGCTTCGTTTATTCTTCTTTCTTTAATATCACTTTTATCTTCTTCCGGGTCCTTAAATTTTCTCTCCTTTTCTTGCATTATTTTTTTCTTTTTCCTCTTTTATCCTTTTTATTTAATCATTTTGCTTCGTTTTTCCTTCTTTCATTTATCACACTTTCATCTTCTTCCTGGTCCTTGATTTTTCCCTCTCCTTTTCTTGCATTGTTTTTTTCTTTTTCCTCTATTCTCGTTTTTATTTAATCATTTTGCTTCATTCTTCTTCCTTCATTTATCACACTTTCATCTTCTTCCTGCTCTTTAATTTTTCTCTCTCCTTTTATTGCATTTTTTCCTTCTTCCTCTTTTATCCTGTCCATTTTCTTTTTTAATTCTCTTTCCTTCTCCTTCTCAGTCTCTTCATTCTTCCCCACTTTCTCAATTTGCTCTCAAGGTTCAATTTCCTGTTGACTAATCCACTTGAGAGAGAGAGAGAGAGAGAGAGAGAGAGAGAGAGAGAGAGAGAGAGAGACGGGAAAACCAGACAATTCATGAGACACAAACCATCAAATCAACCACAAAAAAATATCAACAAAAGAGATGAAGAAAATATTAAAGCTATTTCTATCTAATCCATTCCCAGCCTTGAAAGAGAAACATTTGAAGTATATATTTATTGCGTCTCTCTCTCTCTCTCTCTCTCTCTCTCTCTCTCTCTCTCTCTCTCTCTCTCTCTCTCTCTCTCTCTCTCTCTCCCATTAACACAAACCGCATTTTCTCCTATTTCTTTCACTCTTCCTCCCTCCCTTCCTTATCCCTTCGTTCATTTAGTCAGTTATTTAATCAGTCCGTCAGTATATATGTTTGTCTGTCACTCACTCGCCTCTTCACTCTCCACTCTTCCATTATTTCAAGTTTTTCTTCTTTTCTCATCCTCCTTGCCACCTTCCCTCCCTTCATCCTTCCCTTCTTCACTATCTATTA
>NC_066513.1:18920720-19023220 GCF_024679095.1 Eriocheir sinensis | reverse complement strand
AGGAGTAGGAATAGAAGTATGAATAGAAGGAGGAAGAGATGAATGATAAGTAAGAGGAGGAGGAGGAGGAGGGTGGTGAGGTATTTAGTGGAGGCGAAGTCGGTGCCTCGCGAGGGGAACCGAACGAGGCCACTATGCCGGCGGTCACTGACTGGGAATATCGAGCCGCTGGGAAGAAAGTTACACACACACACTCATACACACACACACACACACACACACACACACACACACACACGGCCCCGACACGCACATAAGGTCGTTTTTAATCAGCCGTATATACGTGTAGGTAAGTTTTTAGATCGCGTCTGTAGTAGTACCAGTAACGATGGATTTCTCTTTTTTTTCTTTTCTCTTCTTTTCCTTTCTCTTTTTTTTTCCACTTGGGGTTTCGGTCAGTCTTGTGTGGTACGTGTTGTGTTTATTATTTTTTGGGGTAAGATTTCGTTTGGATGTGTTGAGGAAAAGTGTGTTGTTTTTGTTGTCGTTGTTGATATTATTCTTTTTCTTCTGTCTTTTCTTTTTTCTTCTTCGTCTGCTACTTTTTTTTCTTATTATTATTATGATTATAGCCTCCGATGGGCTGCATAAAGGGAATTGTATATAGACATTAAGTAAAATTTTAGAATAATGTTTTGCTTATTATTGATCTTATTTTCACCTCCACCACCATCACCACCACCACCATATCACTACTACTACTACTACTACTACTACTACTACTACTACTACTACTACTACTACTACTACTACTACTACTACTACTACATCCGTTTACCATTTCTCTGTGTTGCTTAAAAGGTGTTAAGTGTGGGCGGGGTGTGTGTAGCCCCGCCCCGCCCCGCCCCGCCCCGAAGGTCACCACCACTACCACCACCACCACCACCATCATCATCACCACAACCACCACCCTCAACACCCCCACCACTCCTATCTTCCTTGGTACATTGGCCTTTCTTCCTCCTCCTCCTCCTCATCCTCCCTCTCATATTTTCATTCCCCCTCCTCCTCCTCCTCCTCTTCCTCCTCCTCCTCCTCTTCCTCCTCCTCCTCTTTCTCCTTTTTCCTTGCTCGATGCGTTCACCCCCTCCCGTGGCGTCATGCCCCTCACACACACACACACACACACACACACACACACACACACACACACACACACACACACACACACACACACATGTATACACTTAAGACCTACACATCCGACAGGGCCCGTTGTAAACATATGGATTTACACACGTACACAAGGGAATGCAAGTCATGTAATAGAGATTAGGAAAAAAAAGGTAAATAAATAAACAAAGTGAAATAGAGCTAAGCGACAACAACAACAACAACAAAAACAAAAACAAACTAACGGAATGCGGATGAACTAAAGAAAATAATATATACAAAATTAATGATAAGAAAATAATGTTAAAATCTACGCAGCTAAGACGCAAGTTTGATTAATTTGTAAACGGATGATCAAATATGCGTGAAAAATACATAGCGGTGATGAATTATTATTTGGTAAGTGTAATTTCATGTTTCTGCACCAATTTTTCTCGACTTAGAACACACAAAAAATTATCGTTATTAGCAAATAGAGAAAAAAAAACGGTAAAGTGAACAAACGGACGGAACACACACACACACACACACACACACACACAGAGAGAGAGAGAGAGAGAGAGAGAGAGAGAGAGAGAGAGAACGTGCGGGCCTTTTTTTTCATTTCCGTACCATCGTCTTGCAAGAAGAAAAAAAAGTAGACAATTGAAAAACGAGATTCATGTCACACGCCGACGACCTCGCAGACGTTGAAAGACAGTGACAGACAACACACACACACACACAAACACACACATACGAACACACACGAACACAGATTTTTCTCCGTCATCTCGTGTCTCTTGAGTCAGCGTGTCGTCGACGTTGGCGGAGCGAAAGTGTTTAGAGAGAAAAGATAAAGACGCAACAAAAAAAGGAGAAAATAAAAGGTAAATGCCGTCACGAGATTCTGTTGTAAAGAAGTTAAGTTTAGCGAACGTTCAAGTGAAGGAAGAAACGGTGATGGGAAGAAAGGGATGGAAGAAGGAAGCGAAGTAAAGAAGGAAATAAGGAAGAAAGAAAGGAGGAAACGGTGATAAGAAGAATACTGGAACGGGAGGGGGAAAGGGCGTAGAAGGAAACAGTGATGAGAGGAAGAAAGGGACGGAAGAAGGTAGCGGAATAAAGGAATAAAGCAGGAAGGAAGAAAGGGTGATAAGGGGAAGGAAGGGACGGAAGGAGTAAACGAAAGAAGGGATGAAGGGTTTAGGAAGATTTGGCGATTAGGAGAAAGAAAGGGACGGAATGAGGAAACTAAGGAAGGGAGGGAGGGTTTTGGAAGACTCGGCAATTGGGAGAACGGGCGAGACGGAAGGAGGAAACGAAAGAAGGGATGAAGGGTTTAGGAAGACTTGGCGATTGGGAGAAAGGAAGAAACGAAAAATGCAAAGGAATGAAGGAATGGAGAAGGAAGGAAGAAAGGGTGATAAGGAGAAGGAAGGGACGGAAGGAGGAAACGAAAGAAGGGATGAAGGGTTAAGACTCGTGGATTTGGAGAATGGGAGCGACGGAAGGAGGAAACGAAGGAAGGGAGGGAGGGTTTTGGAAGACTCGGCGAATGGGAGGAGGAGGAGGGACGGAAGGAGGAAACGAAAAATGCAGAGAAAGAAAGAACGCGGTCAAGAGGTATGCAATGAAGACGTGAGTTCAGATTGGAGTGCACACGAGGATGAAAGGTAGAAGAAGGGTGAAAGAAGGAAGGATCGGGTACAGGAGGAGAAGGAGAAAAGGGACGAGGAAGTAAATTGGTGGAAGAGGAACATAGAGGTAGATAGATAAAAACAAAGAAAGAGAGGCAAGAAGGAAATGGGATAGGTTGAAAATAAGAAAAGGGAGGGGAAATAAAATGACTGAAAAGAGGAATATAGTTACCTTGAATAGATAGGAAGAAATGATGAGAGAAAGGAAGGAAACTCTACATAAGGAAGAGGATAAAGAGGAGAGGAAGTAAAGTGACGGGAAAGAGGTAACAAATGAATACATAAGAAGGAATAAGGGAATGAAAGGAAGCGTGCAAGAGGAGAAGAAATCACTATTGTTTCTCTTATTTTCCGTCTTGCTTCAGTCGTTTCTTAGTTTTCCTTACGTGGAGCTCGATGTCGTTTTGTTCCTCATTTTATCAATGTCATTTTTAGTATCACTTTTATGCGATTATTTTTCATCATCTTTCCTCTTTGTCATTTCCCGTTTCGTCACCGACTTCACCTTTTTCGTATTTTCCTCCTCTTTTTCTTCCTCTACCTTCTTCTTTTCTGCTTTCCTTATTTTTTCGTCCTCAATCCCTTCCTTTCCTCTCTTTCATCCCTCTCCCCTTATTCTACTACCACTACTACTACTACTACTACTATTACTACTACTACTCGTGCCTTGCTAACCACACATTCACGGACACCACAACACTCCCATCACGGTATATCTGCATTTTCTGAGTGCCAAAACGTTTTCTTGAGTCGCCCATCGCAGACATGACCGAGGGAGCCGCGGACGTGACACGGGAGGGAAACTTTTTATCATGGGAAACTCGAGCATTTTTTGTGTCTATTACGATGCATATTAACTTTTTGTCTTATTACGATTTGTCATCTTGTTTAATTTCAATAATACTTGCGTAGAGAGAGAGAGAGAGAGAGAGAGAGAGAGAGAGAGAGAGAGAGAGAGAGAATATATGCAGGTAGTAATAATCTAATAAACATGTTCTTTACTTGTTTCAGAGTCCGGAATCATGGGTCGGCGTTAATCTTCTCTCCTGACCCATCTCTCTCAGCGGCCAACACTCAAGATGGAGTACGAAAAGGTAAGTTTCAAACACGAGATTAAATAATTTGTGAAAGCGAAAGGAGAGAGAAAAAATAAGGTAATAAAACAAAAAATAATGGTACAAGCAGACATAGAGGAAGGTTGAAGAGGAGGAAAAAAAGGAGATTCATATATGTGACTGAAGGAGGGAGGGTAGGAGGAAAGCGAAAGGAGAGAGAAAAAATAAGATAATAAAACAAAAGATAATGGTACAAGCAGACATAGAGGAAGGTTTAAGAGGAGGAAATAAAGGAGATTCATGTATGTGACTGAAGGAGGGAGGGTAGGAGGAAAGCGAAAGGAGAGAGAAAAAATAAGATAATAAAACAAAAGATAATGGTACAAGCAGGCATAGAGGAAGGTTTAAGAGGAGGAAAAAAAGGAGATTCATATATGTGACTGAAGGAGGGAGGGTAGGGGGAAGCGAGGAAGGGAATTTTAAGAGGATAAAGAGGATATGCGGAAAGTGAATCTCCTAACGCGGAAAGACTAAAGAATTGTTAATGGACAAAACAATAATAGAAGGGGAAAATCACAATACCCATAACGCTCCTGGGATTGTATATACGTTTCTTTTTTATATCGTTTTTATTTAGCATCCTTGAATTGTTTGCCTTGCCTAAACATTTTCGATTTTTTAACATTTCAACATTTCTATTTTTTTATCAATCCTTGGTGTTTTTGCATTGATTTAACGTTTTCGATACTTATAAAAGAGATGTAGCTGCCTTCGTATACCTTTTTTTCTTTTTTTTTGGTCCTCCATTACTAATTTTCATATATTTTGCTTCAGTTCCTCAGCGTAGGTATCTCCCATTATATCAACTTGTTTCTACCACGATTTTCTTTTGTCTTCGCATCCCACCCTTTCATAACATTGTCTCCTCCCTCATTAACTTTCATTTTCCTTCATTTATCTGGGATCGTTATCTTCCACGCTCGTTTCTTCTCCGTAATGAAACTTTCTCTTTTAATACATCGCTCGCCGACACACACACACGTTTCCACAAGGCATCACCGCGTTTCTCTCTCTTCACTTCCATTTGCGTCATTCCCCAAAACGTGCACTTCCCTATATACGTTCCGCTCGCGTAAACACCGAAAAATTTACAGTAGCAAAACGGTGTAAAAGGGAACGAACGAGAAAAAAAGAAAAGCCGTTCCCCGCCCGCTGCGTTTGTCCGTGCAGTGGTGCCAATCATGCCTCCCTCTATCCTTTGCAATGGTGCCAACTACGCGTTAAAATCAAGGTCGTGTGTAGAGAGTGAGAAGGAAGGAGGAAAGAAGCAGACAAGCAGTAAAGGATGAAGGATAAGGGAGAGGGAAAGAAGGTGGACGTAATGAGGGAAAGCAAGGGGAAGGGAGGAAAAGGAGAATGGGAGAGGGGAGAAGGGAGAAGGGAGGATAGGGGAGGAAGAAGATGTAAGGGATGAAGGATAAAAGAGAGAGAAAGGAAGGGAGGAAATATTGAGGCCAAGAAAGGGGAAGGAAGGATATGAGTTTTTGGGATGAAAGGGAAAATGAGAGAGGGGGAAAAGGAGGAAAGGAAGGGAGGAAATATTGAAGCCAAGAAAGGGGAGGGGAGGATACGATAGTTTTGGGGATGAAAGGGAAAATGAGAGAGGGGAAAAAGGAGGAAAGGAGAGAAAGAAGTTGTAAAGAATAAAGGGTAAGGGAGAGGTAAAGATGGGACAGGAGATAATAAGGGAGAAAAGGGATTTTGAAGTGAGGAAAGGAGAATGGGAGGGGTTTAAAGGGTAAGTGAAGAAAAGGGAAAGGGGGGAAAGATAGGAGTGGTAAAGGCTGAAGGATAAGGGAGAGGAAGAGGAAAGGAGGGAGGAGACATTGAGGCCAAGAAAGGGGAAGGGGTAATTTTAAGGGAAGGAAAAGGAATATGGGAGAGGTTTAAAGGGTAAAGGAGAAGGGAGAAAGAAAGAAGCAGTATAGGATGAAGGAAAAGGGAGATGGAAAGGAAGGGGATGAGATAATGAGGCAAAGAAAGGAGAAAGAGCGATTTTGCAATGAGAATAGGGAGAATAGGAGGCGTTTTAAGGGTGAGGGAGGAGAATGGAAAAGGGAGAAGGACGTAGTGAAGGACGAAGAAGGAAAAGGGAAAGGAAGGGAGAGGAAGGGAGAATTTTGACGTGAGAAAAGGGAGAAATGGAGGAGTTAAAGGGAACAGGAGGAGGGTAATGGGGGATGGTAAGGTAGGAGGGAAAGAGGGTGGGATGGGGGAAGGGATGGGAGGGAAGGGGGGAGGGGGTTCGGGTTGCGTGAAGCTGAATAAAAAGAAGAAAAAAAAGGACGAGCGTAAAACCTGATGACTTGCTGGGTGTGTCTGAAATGGCGATGTCCAAAAATGAATCTCTCTCTCTCTCTCTCTCTCTCTCTCTCTCTCTCTCTCTCTCTCTCTCTCTCTCTCTCTCTCTCTCTCTCTGCTATTCTGTCCTGCCTCAATAAACTCATTTCCGCTTATAGGCAAAATACAAACATTCTCACGCCCTACAATTACTAAGACTCCTCCACCGCGTATTGACATTCACACATGGACACAGGAGAGGAAATGGACCTGGGAAGTGTTTACGCATACCTCAGGAAGCGGGAGATAAATAACAATAACGAAAAAAGTTGCCAGGTGAAGAGAAAACGGTGTTGAGAGTCACGTTTTAGGAGACACTCTTGTAAAAGTTATCCGGGCAGCCTGAGAGAGAGGTATACGCTGCTTGAGGATAGACAGAGATAGATAGGTAGATAGACAGAAGAAGATAGAGAGATAAATAGAAAGAGTATATGTTACTTGAGGATAGACAGAGATAGATTGGTAGATAGATAGATAGGAGAAGATAAAGAGATAGAGAAAGAGATTAATCGTACCAAAAAAATCACAGCATTTCAGTATTCTCTTTAAACTGATTTCGTTGAGGTATGCGATACTTAGAGAGAGAGAGAGAGAGAGAGAGAGAGAGAGAGAGAGAGAGTGATTATATCAAAGAGTCACAGCACTTCAGTATTTTCCTTAACCTGGTTTCGTTGCATTAAACTCGTTCGTGTAATTACTTCCTTTGCATAGGTAATACTTGTTGTTACGCCTGCATGCCACGACCCGCAGAGTGGCATGCCGTGTGTCCTCTTTTTCATCCCGGAAAGACGAAAAAGTGGCATGAATAGGCAGCGATCAGATAGTAGTAGCAGTAATAGTAGTAGTAGTAGTAGTAGTAGTAGTAGTAGTAGTAGTAGTAGTTATTGTTGTTGTTGTTTTGTTGTTGAGTAATGCAGACACGCCCTGCATAAGTGGAAATTAAGAGTTAGAAAAGAAGGAAAAAACGCGACCTAGAAAACTCGAGGAAAGTGTGTGACAAGCACGAAGAGAAAGAGGAGAAAAAGGAGGAGGAGGAAGAGGAAGAAGAACAAGAAGAGGAGGAGGAGGAGGAAACATGGGGATCAGGAGGAGGAAGAGGAGGAGAAGTGAAAGATAAAACCGGAAGTAAAATAACAATAATAATAACAACGAAATAAAGAAGAGGAGGAGGACAATGACGACGACGACTACGAAGAAGAAGAAGAAGAAAAAGAGAGAAAAATTAAAATGAAAGAAGAAGAAAGGAAAGAAAAAAAGAAAGACAAGAATAAAATGTAGCCTAAAGGAGGAAGAGGAGGAAGTAGAACAGACAGACAGACAGACAAACAGGAGAAACCACCATGATAGCAATCTGGGGAAGGCATGTGTGTGTGTGTGTGTGTGTGTGTGTGTGTGTGTGTGTGTGTGTTACCTAGCGTTATCTCACTACGTGGCAACCTTGCGTGCGTGACACTTCCATTCACGGACGCCAGGGAGGCACCACCGCAGGCAGCCAGAGTCCCCGTGACCGTCGGGGTGTAAAGGTGTGTTTCCCACGTCGCCCTGCACCCCGATACGTTACACAGTGAGAGAACGAAAGAAAGAAGGAGAGAACACACCACCTAGCTAGAGGAAAAAGGAAGAAACAGTAACAATAAGAAAAGTCGTAAATGGGCAAATGTAAAGTGCGTAATAAAAGAAAGAACGTATATTTTGATTGTTAACTTACGTGACTGACCGAGAGAGGAAAGAAAAAAACAGGTGCATGCATGGGCAAAAAAAAAGAAAAAAAAATGTTAGTGAGAGACAAAGAAAAAATAGAAAACCGAAATAAAAAAGTGGTATGGTGTCTTTTTTTTTACATATTTTTTTGTGTGTGTTTAGTAGTGTGTGGCGGTGGTGTTGATGGTGGTGAAGGCAGTAATAGTGGTGGTGATAGCGGTGGTGGTGGTGGTGGTGGAGCCCTGCGGTGGTGGGTTGGCCGAAAGTCGACCGGAGAAAGCGCTGCGCCGCCTTTCGCTCCATTAGTCTGAAAAGTATAATAGATGGAGACAGTTCCGGCGAGGCGACCCTAGCAAGGAGGACGCCAGGAAGGAAATACTCGAGGGAAAAGAAAAGAGCGACAAATAATGCAGTAAATTTAAATAAACTTGTGTGATTTAAACGGAAATGACACTAAAAGATACTCGGGAATGGAAAACGAAGACGAAAAATACAGTAAAAATAAATAAACTTGTGTGATTTAAACCGAAATGACACTACAAGATACTAGGGAATGGATAACGAAGACAAAAAATGCAGTAAATTTGAATAAACTTGTGTAATAAAAGAATGAATATAACAGTAAATTTAAATAAAATTGTGTAATAATGGAGAAACAAAATATGCAGTAAATTTGAATAAACTTGTGTAATAAAGGAAAGACAAAATATGCATTGAATTTAAATATACTTGTGGGAAAGGAAAGGAAAGACGAAAAAATGCCGTATATTAAAGTAGAATCATGTAATATTGAAATGAACTGACACAAAATATATAGAAAGGAAGGAAGACGAAAACTAACAACATAAATAACGAAGAAGTAACTTGACATACAGCGAAGAAAAATGAAAAGAAAGACGAAAATATGTAGTAAATCGAAATAAAGCTGTGAAATATTGAACTGAAATAACACTAAAAGACAGACGAAAAGGAAGAAAAACGTAAATCCACACCTCTAATACCAAAGAAGAAAAAGTAACTTGACACACAGCGAAGAAAAAGGAAAAGGAAGACGAAAAAATGTAGTAAATCGAAATAAAGTGTAAAATTCAAATGACACTAAGAGACGGAGAAAAAGAAAGAAAAATCTAAATCCACACCACCAATACCAAAGAGGAAAAATAACTAGACATACAGCGAAGAAAAAGGAAAAGGAAGACGAAAAAATGTAGTAAATCGAAATAAAGCTGTGTGATATTGAAATGGAATAACACTAAGAGACGGATAAAAAGAAAAAAAACTAAATCCACACCACCAATACCAAAAAGAAAAACTTGACACACAGCGAAGGAAAAAGAAAAGGAAGACGAAAAAATGTAGTAAATGGAAATAAAGTTGTGTAATATTTAAATGGAATCACACTAAGAGACGGAGAAAAAGAAAGAAAAGTAAATCGAAATATAGTGTAAAATTCAAATGACACTAAGAGACGAAGAAAAAGAAAAACCGAAATTCACAACACCAATAACAACGAAGAAAACGCAACTTGACATACAAAATCAGTGAGAAATAATTGGGAGCGTCACATATATTAGTTTCTTGAGCCATCTTATTTGACACAGAGGGGAAAAAAGAATGGAAAAAACATAATTACATTCATAAACATTTGCAACACAACATTACGAAACACACAATCCGCCTCGACTCATTGTACAATAACGTTACCTGAGAAACTAATTAAACTCAAGCAGGTACACGCACGCACACACACTTGCACACTCATATTTCATAACATTGCCTGAGAACCCAAACACACACACATACACACAAAAAAAAACTAATACACTTACACGTACACACATACTCACACACTGAAACTACATATTGCTACACGAACAACTAAATACACACACACACACACACACACACACACACACACACACACACACACACACACACACACACACACACACACACACACACTGAAACTACATATTGCTACACGAACAACTAATTACACACACACACACACACACACACACACACACACACACACACACACACACACACACACACACACACACACACACACACAGACAAACACACACATTCACCTGGTCTTGCAATACCCTCCTGCGGGCACTTATGTCGCTATTAAAATCCTAATTACAGGTGTAAACAACCTTCTCTTTCGGACGTACACACACACACACACACACACACACACACACACACACACACACACACACACACACACACACACACACACACTTATTCGTTCCCACCGTATTTTGGTTGTTGTTGTTGTTGTTGTTGTTGCTGACTTGTTCCTGATATTCATTGGTGGTCTTATTCTTGCACCTGTGTGTGTGTGTGTGTGTGTGTGTGTGTGTGTGTGTGTGTGTGTGTGTGTGTGTTATGAAGCCAAGCTTTGATCTTTCCTTTTTTTTTCATTGTCTTCTCTGTTTTCACTATTTTTTTCCTCGACAATTTTTTTTTTTCACTTCTCTGTCATTTCTCAATTTTCGTTTCTAGGATTATTTTTCCTTTTTTTATCCTTGCTCATTACTTCCTCGTTATTTTTAGATCTCTGCTTACGAAATCTGATCCATTCAATTCTCTCTCTCTCTCTCTCTCTCTCTCTCTCTCGTCCCATGTTCCCCGTCCATTTCCTTTCCGTTTTTCTCACTTTTTCCCTCTCCCTCATGTCGCGTCAGCCATTCCTTTCACTCTCCACTTTTTCATTTCCTCTCTTTTTCATCTTTCCCTTTCCCTCTCCCTAAATTCACCTCTTCTTCTGCTTCCCTTCCACGTAATCGCCCCTTCCTCACTTCTTTCCCTCTCCTCCTCCCTTATTCAACCTCCTTTTTCTTCTTTCCTTGCCTTCTTGCTTATTATCCTCTTTCCTCCCTGTTTTCATTCTTGTCCTCCTCCTCTTCCTCTTTCTTCTCCATATCTATATTTTCTTCATTCATCCATTCCTCTTCTTAACATGGTAATCCTCCCTTTTCTTCCATTCCTTTAGTATCCAATCGCTTCTACATACCTCCGTTTTGTCTTGCTGCCGCCCTTATCATTTGCCATCCCTTTCTCCTCACTTCCCTCCCTCCTTCCCTCCTTTCTCTCCCTCTCTCCCTCCCTCGGCTGACCCCTCATAATCTGACAAGGCAGCAGAGGTTGTGGGAACCTTTCTATACCCAACGTTGTGAGGTCGTTCGTTTATAACCTCTCTCTCTCTCTCTCTCTCTCTCTCTCTCTCTCTCTCCTTTGTGGCAGTATTGACAGTGGCAACAACAACAACAACAACAACATCAATAACTACTAATAATGTTTGGTATCCCTCTCGGAAATTATGGTGACCTGAGAGAGAGAGAGAGAGAGAGAGAGAGAGAGAGAGAGAGAGAGAATAACCTGTGGGAGAGAGGAAGAAGATTAATGATCTTTTATATATCCTCTCTCTCTCTCTCTCTCTCTCTCTCTCTCTCTCTCTCTCTCACACTCACCCACCCCTCACACCCACGCCGCGCCTCGTCACAGATCAGTCAGCCTCAGCCCGCGGAGCATGGCTGGCGGCGGGCCGGAGCGTGGGAGCGAACGGGCCCACTGAGGACGCTTGGCGGAAGTACTACGCTGGGAGTCGAACTGTGGAATTCTAAAATTGCGGTGACTCAGACGAGGATTATTAGGGCCGGCGGCAGGAGGACCAGCGGTGTGTGTGTCGGCCCAGTGCCTGGCGCAGCGGCGGCCACCCACGCCAGCCACGCCACCCACTGCGGTGAGCCTCAAGTGGTCCACGTCGCCTCCTGCCACGAGCGTCCTCTTGCACGTTGACCCCTCTTTGGCGGGGCACTGAGACCACTCCCCCTCCCCGCTGTGGAGGCAACTTTCAGGATACAGCAGCAGAGGCGGCGGCTTCGGGATGTCGTGCCTGTGCGGGGACGAGGGTGAGGGCGGTGGGGACAGCGGAGACTGGCGGCATGGCAGCGTCACTACCTACTACTGGAGCCCCAACATCGCGGCCGCCACCCTCACCACTCGCTCCTTCGGCGTGTCCTTCCGGCGGGGCTGGCAGGAGCTTGAGGGCGGCGTAGGGGAGCCCCGAGTGGTGGGTCTCTCGCCCCCGGTGCCCCCCGGCCTCTACTCGTGTTATCTGGAGGCCACGGCTGGCCGCGCCCCTCACCATGACCTTGCCTCCTGTTCTTCTGGCACCGTCTCCTCGGGGATATCCTCGTGGCCCGATGCCGCTCAACGCTCCCGCTCGCCCTCCTCCTCCCGCGGCACCCCGCCCCGCCGCCGCTCCCCCAGCCAGCCCCGCCGACGCACCTCCAGCGCCGCCCCCAACAAGCCACCCCGCCGCAGCCGACACCGATCCCTGGAACCCACGGCGGCGTCGCGGCGGGGCGGAACAGACCCGAGCCCTCAGTCCTCCAGCGGATGTGAGACCCTTGGGCGGTCGTCCCGGTCAAGAGGTCGCCATGCAGGGGAGGGCGTGGCCCGCGCCCACAGCCTGGGGCGCCTCTCGCTGTCCCGCCCTCACCCGCGCCCCCCCGCCCGGAGCAGGAGACCTTCAGCAGCGTTGAGCACAGTACGTGTCACCATCCTCTGTTCCCCTTCGTCGCCTGTGAGGTATTGTTGCGAGCCTGCCGGGCGCGGCGTGACGACACGCGCCATTTGCTGTTCAAGCGACACCTTCATTATCTGACGCGTCGGGGACACTGACGTAATTTGGCCCTAAAATTGTTTTGTCATGATTGTCACGTTCGGCTGAAATTACGTCACCCCTCGGCGCTGGCAGCGTGCAGGTGTGGCGGCTGCCCCCCGCCGGCCGGCACCAGCACGGCGGCCGCGAGACACACCAGCCACACCGCGTTTTCTCGGGAGAGCGGCCGAAAGGAACGGGAGGGAGGGAGGGAGGGGGTCAGGGGGCGGAGTCGCCGCTCCAGATAACTTCACAACAAGCGGCCAGGGGACCATTGTGCCTCCACGGGGCCCGCCGCGCCCCCATCCTGGCGTGGCGGAGTCTTCCTGGACGCGACAGCACGCTGGACGCCGCCCGACGCCTCTCACATGCTGATACTCGTATTTCTTAGGCCTAAGAAGTGCCTCGATAAAGTATTTGGCAACAACATTTATGATGAATACTTTGCCATCGGCATCCTCCTCCTCCTCCTCCTCCTCCACCTGACCGTATGTGCAGATATTTCTATAATACCTAGACTATATCAAAATATTATAAAAAATCGCATAGTGATTGCGTTGCAAACAAACAAACAGCTCTAACCAGTTCGTATGCGCTACAAACATCGATGTGTTAATTAGTCTGCTTAAGAGGAAAGTTGTTGTGACGAACAGATGGATAAAAAGTGGAGGCTGAGGGGGGATGGGGAGGAGAAGGAGGTGGAGGAGTAGGGTCGAGGAGTATGTGGTTCCTGTTGCCACTCCCAGGCGTTCAAGAGGAGCTGACCAAACCTGTACAGAGCCCCGGGGAAGAGGAGGAGGAGGAGGAGGAGGAGGAGGAGGTAGCAGGGCACGGCCAATGTCATGTCCCTCTTGGCAGCATCCAATAAGAGTAGAGTCCTTGACATAAGATATGAACACACACACACACACACACACACACACACACACAGAGAGAGAGAGAGAGAGAGAGAGAGAGAGAGAGAGAGAGAGAGAGAGAGAGAGAGAGAGAGAGAGAGAGAGAAAATCAGATTGGGGGGACAGGGAGAGTGAGAGAGGAGTGGCCGTCGCGATGACCGACTGTGCTGGAGCCACAGGAATGCCGGGAGGGGGAGGAGAAGGAGGAGGAGGCGATAGTGTAATGAGGACGAAGGAAAGGAGGAATGGAGAAGATTGTATCGCAGCAGGTGTGGAGGTAGAGTGGACGGCGTAGAAGTAGTAGTAGTAATAGTAGTGGTTGAGGCGACGGTGGTTGATAGTCGCATCAACCACAAGCTCTGTTAGCTTAAAAATAAAATATTTAAGTAAAGTTTGTAATATTAAAAAAAAAAGTAGTGGTTGTAGTAGTAGTAGTAGTAGAAGTAAACCAGACATTAGAAGTAGTAGAGTCAGAGTAAGGAAAGGGAAGACGAGAAAAAAATGAAAAACAAAGAAAAGGAGGTGATAGAAAATTGATGATGGTGGAGCGAAAGAAAATGGCCGAAGGAGAAAAGAAAACGGCGGTAAAAAAAATAGCAAAAAATACACTTATGAAAGATGAAGAATAAAACAAAAATGAAAATAACAGCAAGGAGGAGGAGCTGAAGAAGAATTGGACCAGGAAAAATGTGTATATGTATCACTGGAGAGAGAGAGAGAGAGAGAGAGAGAGAGAGAGAGAGAGAGAGAGAGAGAGAGAGAGAGAGAGAGAGAGAGAGAGAGAGAAAACACAAAAGAAGAAGGAAGTGGAAGAAGTGAAGCAGCTGGTGAGAATGAAAAAGAGAGAGCAGGAGGAAACGAAGAGATACAAGGAGGAGGAGGAGGAGGAGGAGGAGGAAGGTGCTTGCCGCGGGCGTCCAGATACCACACGGCCCCAACCCCGCCCCAGGACACGCCCCGCCCCCAGCATGACCACGCCCCACCCGTAGCCTTGGCAGGGACGGGGAGAGAGAGAGAGAGAAAGAGAGAGAGAGAGAGCTTTGTCGAATGTGTAGTTATTATTGAGAAACTGACACACACACACACACACACACACACACACACACACACACACACACACACACACACACACACACACACACACACACACACACACATATGCACGCGTTCCATCTCAAACAGTTTATTCACTCTTAGTTTTTCGTTCTCATCATCATCATCTCCTCCTCGCTTTCTTTTCCTCTTCGTTTTCCTCTTAATCTCTTTTTTTTTTATTTGCACATCCGTTATTCGAGTTCAGTAATACACACAGACACACACACACTCTCTCTCTCTCTCTCTCTCTCTCTCTCTCTCTCTCTCTCTCTCTCTCTCTCTCTCTCTCTCTCTCTCTCTCTCTCTCTTTTTCTTTTCATACACAAACATTTCCAGTCGATTGAAACTTCCTCTTGATTGTCACCCGGGGCACAGATTTAGATTTAGAAACGTGCCAGAAAGCATCTTGAATAGTTTTTTTAATGCATATGCTTTCTATTTTACTTATGATGCTTGTATTTCGTGTGTGATGTTCATTTATTTTGTGTTTCTGGTATTCGGTAGTTTCTCTGTACCAGTCTTCTTTGTTTTCCTTCTAGTTATAAAAGATAAAAGATGGAGGATAAATAAGATAGTAGGTAGGATCACGAACATAATACTAATTTTAAAACATCAAATAAGTATAAACACGAAAATGCAAAACTTTAAACCATTTCGTCTACAACATCATCAAACAATTGAAGTTGAACTCTTTGACCTCACTTTCATTCACGTCAACAAAACATATGGTACAAAAAAGCAGTAAAGAACGCACAAAAGGAATAATTCACAACAAGAAATCGATTTAGTAGAAAAACGTAAATCTGTGTGCCGTAAAACAATTTAGCTCTACGTCCCCTATTCGCAGACGCTTTCGGCTCTCACAACAAATATGTCTAAAGGCCACGAAAGAGATCAGCTGGACTCTCATAATTGTTTTTCTACATTCGTGGTGCAGAAGCCTTTGTCAAACTATCGTTAGGCTCATAAAACTGCCTATGAAAATTACCCACAACAACCTCTACGAAAGCCTTAACAAATGTAGGTGCACGTATAAGTCCTGAAATGTTTGAGAATGTGAGTCAAAGTTTGCCTCACTTCCACACACATCACGGGCGGAGTAGAAAAATTGGGCGGCTTTTCTGATACCCTACGCCCCTATCCACCCAGCAGTGAATGGGCACCAGGTATTAATCGGGGTTTGTGTCCCGTCTCCTGGGATCTGTTCCCATCTCCTATAATTCCTTCCCCTTCTGTCTCTCTCCGGTATATGACCACAGATGTTGCGCCGACTAAACGAAACTTTCATTTTTCCATACACATCAACAAACACACACGTTAAACAAAAAAGACCATAAGTAACTTTGTATCGAGTAACTTAATATTGAGTCAGCAAAGGAGAAAGAATGAGAGACAAAGCTATTAAAAGACATATTAAATAACCTAAATATGAGTCGAGGAATGAGAAGGAAAGGGAGACTCGGTCGGCATTGTCAGTCGCTTCCGCCTCTCACATCAACTATTTCTTGTATAGCCACAGGGGGTGCCTTGTATAGGTCAACCGGCCTCTTGCAGACTCCTTTCGTTCTTATGTTCTTATGTTCAAAGGCCGAAAAGGAGATCAATCAGATACTAATGACTGTTTTCCTTGGTTCATAGTACAGAAGAAGGGTTAAACTATCACCAGAGTCATAAAACTACCAAAGAAATGACCCAAACTCTTATGAAAGCCTTTTTAAATATGTGCTTGGGCGCCGAAATGTTTTAGAATTCGGTCCTAAGCTAAACGAAACGTGATCTCCCCTTGCCTAAGCGTGCAGATCGGCTTCCCAGTAAAAAGGAGGTCGAGACGGCTGCCGAAGGAAACGTGCGAGTCTGGTTTTGTGGGTCAGGTTAAAGGTCACCGGGAAGCTCACCTCAAGGTCGCGTAGGGTCAGGAAAAGGAAGGGAAGGAGGAGGAGGAGTGGTGATAGGTTGAAGGAAGAGGAAGGGGAGAAGGAGAGGAGAAAAACGAGATGCAGTTAAAGGCGGAAGAGGTAGAAGAGAAGGAGCAGGAGCAGAAGGAAGAGGAAAAGTAAGGTTTAACGATGGGGAAGAGGAGGAGAAAGAAGAGTAGCAGTGAGTAGTTGAAGGAGAAGGAGTAAGGGGAGGAGGAGGAAGAGGCGATGCAGTTAAAAAGGTGGAAGAGGTAGAAGAGGAGGAGCAGGAGGAAGAGGAATAGTAAGGAATAACGAGGGGAAAGAGGAAGAGGAAGATGAGGAGATGATGACGAAGAAGGAAAAGCAGGTGAACATAAAGGAAGCAATTATTAAAAGTGAATTGTAATTAAAGAAAACGAGAGAGAGAGAGAGAGAGAGAGAGAGAGAGAGAGAGAGAGAGAGAGAGAGAGAGAGAGAGAGAGAGAGAGAGAGTAATAAAAGAGAGGCGGGGAAACAGTGCGGAAAGTAAGCCGGAGAGCGAGTTAAGGAGGAAGTGAAGGCTGTGGGAAAAAACGGCTCATACGCGAGAGAGAGAGAGAGAGAGAGAGAGAGAGAGAGAGAGAGAGAGAGAGAGAGAGAGAGGTACTCATAGATAACATAAAAAAACGTAATGTTAGTATCTTAAACATGTTAACTGATACAATGACAAAAAAAAAATGAATGAACGATGCAAGAACGAAAAATTTGAAAAAAAATGTAAAAAACTATAATCTGAGACGTTTCAATTAGACGACTAACGTAAAAAATATATACAACAAACAACAGCAAACTAATCAGAACTCTTAAAAGTCCGTAAAACAAACACGTAAATACAAACAACTGCCCGCAAAACAAACCACAAAGATAAAATAACAAATACCTAAAAACAATGCGAAATATAAACAAATAAAGTAAGAATCCTCTTCCCTGCACAAATAAAGGAATAACTAAACAAACACTAAGCCAATAATATAAACAAACAAACCAAAACAAACATATTAAGCAGTCAGCATACACTTCATCAACACACACACACACACACACACACACACACACACACACACACACACACAATGAGAACACAAACAGACCAAGCGACCGACCGAGCGAGCGAGTTAGCGAGCGTCATCTATCAACAACAAGAAAGAGAGAGGCGGTGAAAAGTACCCTGGAGGCGGCAGATGAGCGACAGCACGCGTGGGACAGGCGAGGCAGGTGCGAAAGCTGTGCCTAGGCGTGGAAGGCACCGAGTGTGTGGCGTTGGGAGGGTGTAGCTGAAGGCGTTGTTTTGAATAGGAGGCAATGAGTGGTTGATGAGGAAGGAAGGTTTTAAGAAGGATGAGCATGGTAGGAAAGGAGAAATATTTGGTGAGATGGGTAGGAGGAAAGGGGAAAGGTGTTGGGAAGGAAAGAAGGAAGTGAAGGAGATAGGGAAGAAGGAAGGATGCGGAGGAAAATGTTTGATGTAATAAGTGGGAGAGGAAAAACGGTCTAGGAGTAAAGGAAGGAGGTAATGGAGAAAATTGATAGGAATGTGAGAGGGAGAAAATAAGGAAGGAAAGGAGATAAAAGGAAAGAGGGATGTGAGGGAGATGATTGAGATAGGAGATAGAAGTGAAGGTAAGAAGAAAAGAAGGAAGTAAATAAAAAGAAGGAAGGCAGGATGTAAGGAAAGGAAGGAGGTAAGAGAAGGGTAAGGAAAATTTAAGAGGAAGGAAGTAAGAGGGAGATAAATCAAGGAAGGAACGAGGAAGTCAGATGTGAGGGAGAGGGAAGGAGGTAAGAAAGAGGGAGGGAGAAAGAGAGAGAGGGGAGGGAGAGGGGAATTTAGGAGTGTAGTGCCGTTGACCTGAGAACCGGAGAGAGAGAGAGAGAGAGAGAGAGAGAGAGAGAGAGAGAGAGAGAGAGAGAGAGAGAGAGAGAGAGAGAGAGAGAGAGAGAGAGAGAGAGAAATTATTGTATGTGTATAGTTATCATCGAGAAATCGACACACACACACACACACGCACACACACACACACACACACACCAACAACAACGACGACAAATGTAGTAATTGTAGTAGCCGTTAGAAAGCGGAAAAGTAGTGAAGATTGTGATGCGGAGAGAGAGAGAGAGAGAGAGAGAGAGAGAGAGAGAGAGAGAGAGAGAGAGAGAGAACGGGGGCGGAGTCAGTATTACATATGGTGGCAATAAGACTCCAGATGATGCATGTTAAAAGAAATCGATAAATTGTGTATATAAAATAATGATAAAAAAAATGAAAACGATAAGGTATAAAATGACGACAAAGTAAAATATAAAATAAAAGCTAACACGAATATACGTTAATTAACTGAAGAGAAGAAAATAGATAAATAAATATTAATAAAGGAAGAGAGAAAAGTGCGGTAGAACAAAATACGGAAGAAAAATTAAAGTGCGTAAATAGCAAATCCGAAATGAATTATGAAATATGATAATAAATACGGATTAGATGCGGAAATACGTCAATAATAAATACTAATAAATGGAAATATGAAAAAAACACGAAAAAAAAACCCAATTCATGATAAAAGTAGGAAGTTAAACGAGGAAAGAGTACACCAAAAAAAAAAAAAAAGGGGGAGAGACGAAAGAAGGGAGGAGATAACTCTTGATCACTAATGATAAGAGGAGGAGGAAAAAGAAAGAAAACGAGGGGAAAAGAAAAACACGAATTAAAAGATAAATTAGAAAATAAATCACCAAAACGGGCGGGAACTGCGTGTCGTGCATAGCCTTGTGTGTGTGTGTGTGTGTGTGTGTGTGTGTGTGTGTGTGTGTGTGTGTGTGTGTGTGAACAACCTTGCATGTTTGTGACCGAACGAACACGACCTAGCCAAACCATTTATTACAGAAGAAGGAGGAGGAGGAGGAGGAGGAGGAGGGAGAGAAGAGGCCGAAGAGGTCAACGAAGTGCATGTCTACTCTTGTGTGTGTGTGTGTGTGTGTGTGTGTGTGTGTGTGTGTGTGTGTGTGTGTGTGTGTGTGTGTGTGTGTGTCGCCCATCACGCTTCAGCAACATTTATTTCGGTGACAAAGTGGTGTTTTTAAGGACCTCTTCCTCACCTTTTCCTCACCTTCTCTCCACCTTCTCTCCGTCTCTGCGTGTGGAGAGTCTTGTGGTGGAGAGTCTCATTTCACCCTCCCTCCCTATATCCTCCCTTTTTTCCTCCTTCCTCCCTTCTTACTTCTTATTTTACTCTTCCTTAACTCCTCTTTACATTCCCACGTTTCCTCTTCTTCTCTGATAGCTTTTAACTCTCTTCTTACTTATTTCTTTCTTTGTTATTGATTATCTCTTTACTTTCTTATATGACAGCTTCCTACAGTGCCTTCTTTCCTTCCTTCCTTTTTTCTTCTTTATTTCTTTCCACTCCCTTCCATGGATTCAATTCCGTTTTGCTGATTTCCTACTTTCATCTTCCTTCTTTCTTTTATTATATCTCTTTACTTCCTTTCTTCCATTTGATTCCAATTTGCTGGCCGTATTCTCTCCTTCCTTCCTTCCTTCCTTCGTTATTTATATCTCCTATTTCCTTACTCTTTACTTCCTTATTTCCTTACTTCCTTACTTCCTTACTTCCTTACTCTCCTTACCCATTACTTCCTTACTGTTTTCCGACTTCCTATACTCTCTTCATGCCTCTTCCTGTCTACCTCCCTCTCACGTCTCGTTTTCTTCCTTGCAGGGTGACCTAGTCTGGTTTGACCCCGGGCTCGGCTACGTGCTGCCCGGGGAGGTCATGGAGTTCCACAGGGCAGGGCAGGTCATCACGGTCCAGGCTGTCATCGGTGGAAAGGTAAGTCACGAAATGTTGTTTTTGTAGTAGCAGTAGTAGCAGAAGTAGTAGTAGTAGTAGTGGTAGTTGTAGTAGTAGTAGTAGTAGTAGTAGTAGTAGTAGTAGGAGGAGGAGGAGGAGGAGAAGGAAAATGAGGAATAGGATGATGATGATAAGGAGGAGTTGGAGGGGGAGAAGGAGGAACAGAAGGAAAATGAAAGGAGGAAAATGAAAATGAAAGAGGAAATAGGAGTCGGAGGAGGAAGAAAAGGAAAGAAGAAAGAGGAGTTGGAGGAGGAGGAGAAGGAAAAAGGAGGTAGTGATTGAGGAGGAGGAAGAGGAGGAGCAGGGAAATGGAGGAGTTGGAGGAGGCGGAGAAAGAATAGGTGTAATAATGAAAATAATGTTGTTTGTCGCTATTATTATTTTCTTCATTGTTATTATCATCATTGTTATTTTGTTATCATCATCATCATCATAATCATCATCATCATCACTCTCACCTGTACCCCCTTCCCCCCAGGCCCAGGTGTTCACCCTCACCAACCTGTCGTCGGTGCGGAGGCGACAGGACTTGGGACCGACAGGCGTGGACGACATGATCAGCCTCTCGTGAGTGACACACACACACACACACACACACACACACACACACACACACACACACACACACACGGTTACTTTGGTTGATAAGGAAGAACGATTTGTATTCAGTATATTAAATTATTACTCTTCTTTTTACGTACTTGTGTTTTCAAGTTACGTTTTTTATAGTTATTAGTTATGTTAGTTATTTTTTTACCACATTTTTTTTGTATTTTGGCAGCTGTGATTTGATTTTTAGTTTATCTTTAAATTATAGACCATTCGTGATTACTTATTTATATTATTACCAGAATCATCAATTATTTCCTTTTCCTTTCATTATGCTATTTTTTTTTGTCTGAACGGAAGGCCTTGAGCAGTCATGGCCAACTTCACAAGAAAAAGATTACCCTGAGATTATTAGTTTTTTTCATTCAGTTCATTTTTTCGTTTATTTATTTCTTCCAGTGATTTGAACGAAGCGTCGCTCTTGTGGAACCTAAAGATCCGATATGACAAGGAGATGATTTACGTGAGTTTTTTTGTTTCGTTTTGTTTCTTTGTTTACTTCTGATTAGTTTCCCTTTTAATCTATTTTTGCCTTTCACCTTTTATCATGTTTAATTACTCAGGTGTTTCGTGCTTTCATACCTGTCATTTATTTCCCACCACCTTCTTCTGTGTAATGCTTCATCAGTTTTGCAGTTCTGTCACTTTTTTTTATTGGCCATTTTTTTTCTTTACCTCTAACCGTTTTTCATGGCCCATTATGTAGTTTCTTTCCCTCCAGCCTTTTTTTTTCTCATTTTTCTTCTTTACCTTTCCTTTTCATTGCCATCATTTAGTTTTTTTTCCACTAGATATTTTTTTTCCTTCGGACTTTTTCTTTACCTTTCTTTTTCAATGCCCATAATTTAATTTCTTTCCCCGGAGCTTTTTTTCACCATTATGCAATATTAAGATTTTTTAACGTTCTTCTTTATTCCTTAGTTTCCTTTTAAAATATTTTGTCACTTTGGTTTTCCTTTTACGCTGAGTCGTATTTCCTTGTCAGTTATTCGCGTTTTTACACCTTCCTTTGTTAATTTTGTCTTTTCACCTTGAGCCGTATTTCCACGTCTATTACTTAACCTCTTTTTGCGGGTTACTTTTTTTCTATTTCCTTAGTGTTCCTTTGTTTTAACCTTCCCTCTTCCTCTTCCTCCGCCAGACGTACACGGGCAGCATCCTTGTGGCAGTCAACCCGTACCGCATGTTCGATATTTACGGCCTGGACATGGTGAAGAAATACGAGGGACAGATTTTGGGCACGTTACCCCCGTGAGTATTATTATCATTACTATTATTATCATTATCATCATTCTTATCGTCAGTTTTAGCATTATTTTTACCATTAGCTTTATTGTTATTAGTATTCTCATTGTTATTATTACAGTTATTGTTGCTTGCGTATGTCATTTGTATTATTCCTTTTATGTGACTCAAGTTCTCGTGACATTTGCAAGCTGTTTCGTGACGTGTCTTTATTGTTCTTTTTTTGCTCCACTCGACTCACTCGCTTTTCACACGCTTTTTGCTTCACTTCCTCAATTTTTTTTTTTTTGCACTTGTTTTAACTGTGGATTACCTGTCTGTCTCCCTTCCCCTCCTTCCTCATTCACTCTCCTCCTCCTCCCCATTACTGTCTTTGCCTCCCTCCCTCCCTCCCTCCTTTCCTCCATCTTACTCTCCCTTCATAATCTCTCCCGTCGTAGCGGCACTTTCTTTTTCCCATACCACAGCATCCTCTCTCTCTCTCTCTCTCTCTCTCTCTCTCTCTCTCTCTCTCTCTCTCTCTCTCTCTCTCTCTCTCTCTCTCTCTCTCTCTCTCTCTCTCTCTCTCTCTCTCTCTCTCTCTCTCTCTCTCTCTCTCTCTCTCTCTCTCTCTCTCTCTCTCTCTCTCTTGCGAATTAACCTTAATCTTCCTTCCCCTCTCGTGTTATTAACCCAAACTTATCATTAACCTAAACCCTCCTTTCCAGACGTATACATTAACTCCAAACTCCCCTTCTTTACTCATACTTCTTATACATATCCAATTTCATAGTCAATGTAGTTTGTTTGTAAGCTCCCGAACCAATACCAAAGACTATGATGATTCTGTGTGTAGTATTTGGTGTTCATTCAGAAGCTAAGATTTTCAAGACTGCGGGAAATGTCTCGTTAGTATCTTGTGCCGAGTAGAAAACATGAGCTTCATAGAGAGTATAGTTTTCTTTGGGTGGCTACAAAGACACCCTATTGGACTGTGGAATTAGCATTAACTTCGAATTTTCTTCTTTTACTCTCCCTTCAGCCATATCTTCGCCATCGGTTCGCATGAGCAAGGACTCGACCTACCAGTGTGTAGCAATGACGAACAGTAACCTCGAACTCTCATCCTTTAGTCTCTCTTCGGATACTAACTTCGAATTGTCTTCTTTTACTCTCCCTTCAGCCACATCTTCGCTGCCGGTTCGGCGGCTTACTCTCGCATGACTCGACCAACCAGTGTGTAGCGATGACGAACATTAACCTCGAACTCACAGCTTTTAGTCACTCTTCGGATACTTACTTTGAATTACCTTCCTCTACTCTCCTTTCAGACACATTTTCGCCATCGGTTCGCATGAGCAAGGACTCGACTGACCAGTGTGTAGCGATGACGAACATTAACCTCGAACTCACAGCTTTCAGTCACTCTTCAGATACTTACTTTGAATTACCTTCCTCTACTCTCCTTTCAGACACATTTTCGCCATCGGTTCGGCGGCTTACTCTCGCATGAGCAAGGACTCGACCAACCAGTGCGTAGTGATCAGCGGGGAGTCGGGAGCTGGCAAGACTGAATCGACGAAGCTGATCATGCAGTACCTCGCCGCCGTCAACAAGTCCCAGAGTAACCTGATCACGGAGCAGATACTGGAAGCGTCGCCCCTCCTCGAGTCCTTCGGCAACGCTAAGACCGTGAAGAATGACAACTCGTCTCGCTTCGGAAAATACCTTGAAGTGTTCTTTAAAGAGTGAGTCTTCTTGTGGTGTGTGTGTGTGTGTGTGTGTGTGTGTGTGTGTGTGTTTAATCGAAAGTGTATATGGGTGTGGGAAGTGTTCATGTGCCATATTTTGTGTGAACTTCGCGTGAGGTAAGAGTAATCATACCTCAGTTTCTAAAAATATCTTGTCTTCTCTTTCATTAACTCGCGGCCCAGCTCTCCCCCTCCCTCCTCTTCCTCCACCTCCTCTTCTTTCTGCAAAAAGTACGTATCAGGTTGAGTTTTAATTCTGCTTTCATTCCACAGCAACTCTAATTCAAACTCATCAATCTTCTCCATCCAGATATGTTTACTTATCTTTTGTATATTTTTCCTCTATTTTTCGTGTTTCTTATCAGATTCGCCGAGTCATATGTTCTTTACATTTTTAAATACAAGAAATTATATACGTCTTTTAAACTATGTATGCTTAACCACTTTTTATTATTTTTTTTTCGTCCCTTGTGTCTTTTCCATGCTTGTCTCGTCTCTTAATACATTCTTTAACGTTTTGCTCTTTCATTTTGCTTCAGTAACGATTTTAAGTGCAATAAAGCGTACACGTCTTTTAAAATATGAATGCTTAACCACTTTTTATTCACCTCTTTCGTTCCTTGTGCCTTTTTTCACGCGTGTTTCACCTCATAAACCATCATTGACGCCTTTTTCCGTCATTTTGTCACAGTGACGTCTCTCCAAACCGTGAGCTACATGTCTCTTAAGCATTTTTATTAACTTATTTCGTTCCTTATGCTTCCTCTATGCCTATCTCGCCTCGCAATACATCCTTAACGTCTCTTTCCATCATCTTGCCTCAGCGGGGTGATCACGGGCGCCAAGATCACCGAGTACCTCCTGGAGAAGTCCCGTATCGTGACCCAGGCACCGGAGGAGAGGAACTACCACGTCTTCTACGAGCTGCTCGCCGGCTTGCCCGAGGACCGCAAAGCCAAGTACGGCCTCACCACGCCCGACAAGTACTTCTACCTCAGCCAGGTGAGAATACGGCGAATTGACTCTGAGTGATTTCCCTTTTCTTTCTTTATATTTAGTGGTTGGAAGATTGATTGACTGATTGGTTGACTGGTTGTGGTCTGTTTCTTTATATTTAGTGGTTGTAAGACTGCCTGATTGGTTGAGTGATTGTAGTAGTTTCTTTCATTCTTTCTTTATATTTCGTGGTTATAAGAGTGAATGATAGATTGACTGGTTGACTGATTTTGGTGCATTACTGACGTCGCAAGAGTAAGTTTGATTTAGTTAAAATTGATGACGTAACCCTTGCTATTATATGATGAGAGAGAGAGAGAGAGAGAGAGAGAGAGAGAGTCCTATAGAGTGTAACAATATGCTCCGCGGCGTCCTGCAGGGAGGAGGATGGCAGCTGGAGGGGAAGTATGACGGTGAGGACTTCCAGGCGCTGCTCTCCGCCATGCAGGTCCTGGGTTTCACGGCGGACGAGAAGGACACCATCTTCAGGATCCTGGCCGCCGGTGGGTTGTCCTGCAAAGGGATGTTGATGTTCAAGGACTTTTTTTTATATATATTTTAGGAGAGATCACTTTTTTTTTCGATTTCTGGTTATATTATAGTGGTTTGTTTACATTTCTACTCTTTCAAAGTTCCCCTCCAACGTTTACTTTCTCTTCTTCTTCGTATGTATTTTCTTTTATTTTTTCTTTGCGTGTGTAAGATTCAAACACTTTTTCTCAGTTAAAATACATTACTCGAGTTTTCTAAGAGATTTGCCGCTGGCTTTCTTTACTGTTGTTTATACTTTATCATTAGCCTACTGTTATTAATTATACAGTAGGCTATGGGGCTTTGCTTTCATATCTCCTTGACTTTATTTATTTATTTACTTTTGTTTATTTATTTATTTGCTTTTTCTAACTCCTCTCTTCATTCCCCTTCTTTTTTTCTTCTTCCCCCATCTCTTCTCTCCTTCCTTACCTTTCTTCTCTCTATATTCATCTATCCCTTCTCCTCCATCGCAGTGCTCCACCTGGGCAACATCTACTTCCACCGCAAGCAGCTGAGGCACGGGCAGGAGGGCGTGGAGATGGGCACGGACGCCGAGATCAAGTGGGCATCACACCTGCTGCAGATCGACCACGTGGGCATCAAGCGCGCGCTCACCACCAAGATTACCGTGAGTCTTTTTATGAAGCATTATAGGTATTGTTCATAAAGTATAGCCATTGGAAGAGGCAATTTTTGATCTTATTTACTTGATTTTTTTCAGGAAACGAACAAAATCTATGGGTATTGAATTGCATAACCTTTCTGAACGGATAGGTAATTATGGCTACGAGGAGAGTAGTTAATATGACAGTCATGGTGAAATGGAATAATAAGACAACATCAGACACAGAAAAGGAAATACTGATGACTGCTTTATGTCTATTCACTTAAAATTTGTTCCCTTCCACCGACAAGCCCTCATGACCTTCAGAGGCGAGGAATGAAGTATCTATGCCACTCATTGTAGACTGTAGAGGGAATATTTCCGATGATTGTCCTCCCTTTTTTCCATTGGTATGCCCTTCAGACACGTGGAAAGAAACATAAAAAGGGAACTGAATACCAAAAGGGGACTTAACATAGACAGGGAACTGAATACCAAAAGGGAACAACTCGAAAGAACTGACGATTTTCTTACTCTTTTTCAGACTATACCCAATTCCTCTTCACTAACAATACTTCATGCCCTACAGGAGGCGCGGAACGAGCGGGTGTTCACGCCCCTCAACATCAACCAGGCCCTGGACGCCCGTGACGCTGTGGCCAAGGCTCTCTACTCCTCGCTCTTCTCCTGGCTGGTGCGCCGCGTCAACCACATCATCCACAAGGGCGCCCGCAAGACCCACATCTCCATCCTTGACATATTTGGTTTTGAGGCGTTTAAGGTTAGTGTTGGTGTGTAAGTTGACATAAACTAGTCCATCAATAGCTATGGTGACGTTTCAATTGCTGTAATGACGTTTCAATAACTATAGTGACGTTTCAATAGCTTTGGCGACGTTTCAATAGCTATAGTGACGTTTCAATAACTATAGTGACGTTTCAGTAGCTTTAGCGACGTTTCAATAGCTATAGCGACGTTTCAATAACTATAGTGACGTTTCAGTAGCTATAGTGACGTTTCAATAACTATGGTGGCGTTTATGTAAGACCTTGTAGCCTACTGTGTGTTTGTTTGGATTAAAAAAAGTATACGATTAGTCACCCTTGGAAAGAGATAGAGGGTTCTGTGTGTGACATTTGACCTGTTTGCACAGCCTAAATAATTTATATAAGAGTGCTACTGCAGGCTTTCCTCATATGACTGAAATATCTGCAGGAGTAGAGTATCAAGACACACGTTCTGCTTTTCGGTACCTCAGTAGGAACGTGTTGCTTTTTTAGTCCTAGTTTATTTTGCCCTTTATCCGCCTCTTTATCATAAAAAAAATATATAATTACTGCCTATAGCATTGCATCACTTGTCTTTGTTGAGGTTATTTCTGCATCAGAGTAATCAGTGTTTGCAGTCAGCTGTGAATGGCTTCAAAACAAAAGTGTCTGCAACATTCACTCAGCTGAAGTGAGGGAACTAATGTTATGTCTTACACTTCTTTTCACTCATCAGGAAAACAGTTTCGAGCAGCTGTGCATCAACTATGCCAACGAGAAGCTGCAGTTCTACTTCAACAAACACATCTTCAAACTGGAGCAGCAGGAGTACGCCAAGGAGAAGATTGACTGGCAGAGCATCGACTTCCAGGTGGGTTCATAGCACACAGGATGTATAAAAAATGGCTACACCAGATAAATCATAGCAACAGGGCTTTTCTTGTTAGGATATAGTTAGTTAGTTTGTTTGTCAACTTATTACTCTTGACATCCTTCAGCCTTGTCACCTTACCATTGCTCTACTCCCCTTGCAACAAATTAATCTGCCTAAACATGATTTCCAAAAGTTTGTTATAACCTTACAACTTTGAAATGCCTTTGTTTGGATTATGAACATACCTTTGAAGACTTACCATTGTTCCTTCTGACCTCACAGGACAACTTGCCGGTGATAGACTTGATCGCCCGCAAGCCTGTGGGAATCCTGCACCTCCTGGACGATGAGAGCAACTTCCCCAAGGCCACTGACCACTCCTTCCTCGAGAAGTGCCACTACAACCACGCCCTCAATGAACTCTACTCAAGGTGGGCAAATTAAGATCCTCAAATTCTACACTTATCTTCATATATGAGAAATATAACTAAGTTTCTGACATTTTTTTTTTACACTAGCACAAAGAGGCATTTTAGAGCCTTTTTATTTCTTGTTCTATCCATCATCTCTCATATTTGAGCTGTATAACTATCATGTGAAGGTAATATATATCTTCAATGTGTGTCTCCCTGCTCCACCCTATCAGGCCCCGGCTCTCCTCCATGGAGTTCGGCATCCAGCACTATGCCGGCCAAGTGTGGTACAGTGTGGAGGGCTTCCTGGACAAGAACCGGGACACACTCAGGAACGATGTGGTGGAGCTGCTCATCTCCTCCAAGCTGCCGGTGAGTTGATTCAGCTGATGGTGGTGGTAACAGTTTTTGTCTGTTTTTTAGGGGGTGAATTGAATTTTGTTGGATGTAGGTATCAATTTCCTAACACTCCTCATTCTTAAGCAACATTTTTTACTTCATTATATTTAAACTGTGGTAAGCTATTCTTTATTTGAATTTTCACTCTGTATTATGTAAATTTAAAATTTGAAATAGACAAGGTTGGATTATCTTTTTGTTTTTAAAGTATTAATTGATACCGGTATCTAATTTCCAAACAACACTGTATAATATCAATATTGAGTTTTGCATGTTGGTCCAGATTACACAGATGATTATTTCCTCATCAGATGCTGTCAGAGATGTTCCTGGATGTCCGCCTGGGCTCGGAGAACAAGACCCTGACCAAGGCCAACGGGCGGTTTGTCACCATGAAGCCCAGAACGCCCACTGTGTCGGCTCGCTTCAATGATTCGCTCACACACCTGATGGAGGGCATGGCCAAGTGAGTCATGATCTTCAGTTACTGATGAGATCTCTTCTTTCTTAGTCATGGTTGTTGCTTACATTAATAAACAGAAAAAAATAGTCAAAATCATTTTTACATATTCAAATTTTTATGTGTTCTGAGTTTCAGTTTATCCAAATTTTGTCTGGTTAAAAATGTGTTTGAATTTGCTATTTTCTATTTTTTATGTTTTCATCTTTCTTTTCTCAGTATTTTCATCCTGTCAGTCAATTTCCTCAGCTGTTATTTGTACCAGTACACTTTGCTCACCTATCATGCCAACTCCTCTGTCTGTGTTCACCTGTCATCATCTCCCCAACAGGTGCAATCCCTGGTTCGTGCGCTGCATCAAGCCCAACGCCGAGAAGGCCGCCCTCAAACTGGACATGCCGTGTGTGCTGGAGCAGCTGCGTTACTCCGGCATGCTGCAGACCATACACATCCGGCAGCAAGGCTTCCCTGTGCGCCTCAGGTTCTCCCACTTTGCTGAGAGATACCGCTGCCTCATACCCGGCCAGGTGCCAAGGGTAAGGGATCTTTGCCTTGAGTTTTGCCAGATGTTCTTTTAGAAGTAAAAGAAAAAGATCAAGGTCTACAATATATGTTATCAAGGAAAAGCCTTCTTGCTGCATGTTACTGTTTGTATCCATTTAAACACTCATACTACTAACATTATTGAGTGGTTTATTTTTCCTTCTTGGGCAGCCTTTGTCATATTTTTTGTAAACTGAATAGATAGAAAATTGATCAGAGAAACCACTCAGCCAAACTAAAACTTACATTTCTT
Organism: Eriocheir sinensis; assembly: GCF_024679095.1. Classification (NCBI taxonomy): domain Eukaryota; kingdom Metazoa; phylum Arthropoda; class Malacostraca; order Decapoda; family Varunidae; genus Eriocheir; species Eriocheir sinensis. The sequence continues at coordinate 18,993,391 of NC_066513.1, read as the reverse complement.
ACAGGGGGCACCCTCCAAGGAGATATGCCGTGCAGTCTTGGAGCGAAGAAAAAGTGGAGGAGCCTCTCGAGGAAGCTATCAGCTGGGGCTTACTAAGATCTTCCTGAAGGAGGCACTGGAGCAGACCCTGGAGGAGGAGCGGTACCAGACACTCTCACACTCAGTGGTCACCCTCCAGCGCTTCGTGAGGGGCTACCTGGCACGCAGGAGGTGGGTCTGAGCAGTGGTTTTGGGGGGTGTCTTGGGAAGAAATGAAAGAGAATTAATTTAATATAGTATGTAACAGAATATTAGTGTAATAGATACGGAGATTTACAGATTATATGATTCAATAGACTTTGGTAACTTAGAAAATCAGAGAAGATAGATTTCAGATCATATTAACTGGTCAATCTTCCTGAGAATCAATAACAACCAAGGAGGATGCTAATGATAACAAATGAGCATGAGTAAAACAGTAAGACTTAGAAATCACTGTCTCCTCCAGGTTCCGTGCCCAGCAGCGCGGGGCGGTGGTGGTGCAGGCAGCAGTACGCATGTGGCTGGCTCGCCGCCGCTACCGCACACTGAGGGAGTCTGTGGTGAAGGTCCAAGCACTGGCCCGGGGCAGGAGCACCAGGAAGCACGTCCAGAGGCTAAAAGTTAGTTTGTCTGCTGCATTAGGAATAGTGTACTAAAATATCTCATCAATCTTTGATATCCACTATCCCTTTTAACTTTATATCTTTACTGTCATCCTTCACACTGTTCCTCTACACCCCAGGAGGAGCTGAACCGCCGGCGTCTGGCAGAGCAAGTGGCCAAGCAGCGGGCAGAACGCGAGGCCCAGCAGAACAAGGCTGACCAGGAGCGTGTGCAGCGGTCAGTGGCTGGCGTCAACCACCTGGAGATCCCTGCTGAGCTGGCCTTCATCCTCTCCAAACTTGGAAGTGAGTATGAAGCTGTACAGGGTGTTCCCAAGTATTTGATGGATACACCAGCTTGGGCAATTGAATTTCATGATAGTATTTGGTTCTTGTAACCTATGGGCCCCACCATTTGATTTTCACTTGCATAACTCACATTTTGTGATTGCAGACCAGGAAGAGGAGCGAGGGGTGACGCGTGCCGGGGCTCCTGTGCGGCCCACTGCCACACACTACTCTCTGCCGCACGACATTGACTACCATGCCTTCTCTAAGTTCACCAGCATTTACTTCAAGGTGAGACACAGGGAAGGGAAGGGAAGGAGATGCAGTGGTATGGAAGGGAAATCAAATAGAAAAGCAGAATTTATGTCATTTTGGGCTTGAATGTTATGATTTATTGGATCTAGAGTTGATAGCAGAATACCTACCTATTGAAAAATGTAAAAAGATGAATACATTTCAAAGAGAATGAATTTAGTTGAAAAGAATGGAAAAAGAAAAACTTATTACTAGGACCATTTTTTTATAACTCAACTGATCTTAAGTCAAGTTGTAAGTTTCCTTAAACATTCTCTATTTTTTCTTCTTTTCTGTCCTTCAGTCACACATTTGGGGCATGAAAAGGGAGCCTATCAAGACGCCATTCCTCTCCAAGTCCCGCGATGCCGACTACAGCGACTCTCTGGCCATGTTTAAGCTCATCCTGCGCTTCATGAATGACCCGGCACTCTCAGGCACCCGGGAAGTTGTCCTTGGAAACTACATTGCCAACAAGGTAAAGGATTTCAGGACCCAGAATACAACAGACTATAACCATCACTGGAAATTCTTTTGGCCACAAGTAATATATTTCAGGTTGTAAAATGTAACCAAAATTCTTATAGTGCTACAACTAAGGAGGTTTTTGGTGCTGGTTAGCTTAAGTTTTGTTACCATTTCAGGGCTTGAGTAATGAAAGGCTGCGTGATGAGATCTTCTGCCAGTTGTGCAACCAAACCTGGCGCAATGAAAATACTGCCAATTCAGAGAGAGGCTGGCTGCTGCTGGCCAACTGCCTCTCTGTGTTCCCTCCCTCATCCACTCTCTACAAGTACATCCTCAAGTGAGTGTGGTACTTATACCTTTATACAGTCCTTTTGTGTTTTTTGTCCTAGAATTACATTAATGGAAACATACATCCTTGAATGGGGAAAGGAAATGTGTACTGCTCATTCTATATATGTTATGTGCTCTCTCACAGTCCACACCACTTCAACTTCATGATGGAAGATACAAAATTATAACTTATCTCTGGACTGTCCCTCAGGTATGTGTCGGACCATGGGCTGGACGGTTTTGCTGGCCTGTGTCAGAGGAAGCTGCTGTCCTCCCACAAGCGTTCAGGCGGTGTGGCGCGTTCCTGCCCACCCATTGAGCTGGAGTGGCGATCCAACCGCAAGAAGGCAAGGATGGCCCTGGAGGCTCGCTTCCCTGATAGTGAGTTTATGCCTGGTGTCTTTGTCAGATACTGTTTTGTTTGCTTTACAAAATCTGCAAGGCTGAAGAAAAAGAATGTGAGAGAATAAAAACTTTTCTACTGCAGCCACCTCTTTGATGTTATTTCAGAGAGGAGGTAATAAAATAAACTCTAAAGTATTCTCCCCAGAGAATCATCTTGTTTTAAAACCAGCACACTGTGAAAAGTTAGTAATCCCATGGCAACATTTTATATACATTGCAATTTCATTCTATCTCACAGGCAAAGTAGGTCTTGGTGAGGTGGACTCCTGGACCACAGCCGAGGAGTTTGCTGCCAACCTGCTGCAGGAGCGCGGCATCATGGAGACCTCAGGCTGGACCGTGTCACTCACCCAGGATGACACGGTGGTGGAGACGCCCGGCCTGGAATACGTCCTTGACCTCATCGGGGAGAGGGAGCTGCCGCCATCCTTCCCTAAGTGTCCCTCGAGCCACCTGAACACTGGTAAGGACTTGCAGTATTGTAGAGGTTATGTCAGTAGTGATCTCCTTCAGAGGGGATCTTTAGCTTATATTGATTGATTGATTGTTATTGGATTGAGTATACATGTGCACAAGAAGATGGAAGGTGGGATACAGCTAAATTTACAGATGTGATGTTAGTCAAGAAAAATGAAACGACTACTAATGAATTCCTTGGTGAAGCTGTAATGCCATAGCCAGACATTATTGCCTCATCAAGATAGGCACACTCCTTCCTAGATGACTGTAGTCCCATCTCATGTCCACTGACTAAAAATATAGTCACCAATAAGTCTGCTCCCCAGGTGCCCCCTCTGAGCGCCGAGTGTCAACCACTGTGCCGCTGCCAGTGGTTGAAGTGACAGAGGCTCCACCTATTGACGAGTCTCCTGTGGTTGCCAGAAGGTATAATGTGATTTTACAGTTTTATTGCCTATAGTTGAATTTATTGCTCTGATGTAAATAATTTTCTTTAGTGTTCTACAATCTTTGCATAAGGAGTTATTTCTGCTATAAAACTTTACATCAATAGCATTTTGTGTTTGCCTGATTTTGCCTCATCATATATAGTTTAAATTTTTACTGTTATTATAGTATCTTTGCTTCTATGTTTAGATTTTCTTAGTGAAGGAACCATTGTACCCATAAGATTTTACATAGAGAGGTTCCAGTGTTAACCTAATTCTGTCCTTTTCATCATCTTATTTGCTATGTCTTTCAGGACCCGTTCTCCCCCGGCTCTCACTCGCAAACTCTCCCGGGAGGCTTTGGAGGCACATGACCAGGTGATGAACAGTAATGAAACAGTAGGAGTCACAGGCACAGGAGCAGCAGCAGGGGCGGCAGGCGGGGATGGCATTGTTGGCCTCTCTCGCACATCAGCCCTTAACAACCGCTACTTCGATGACAAGGCAAAGAGCAGATCATTGGACAACCTGCTAGAAGGGCCACCAGATATTCAGGTTTGTGTATTTTATTTGATTTTATTTGTGTATTTTATTTACTATTTAGCTTTTTTTTTGTAGTATAGGAGGCAGCTGAAGGGCAGAAAAAATAGATAAAAAAGAAAAAAAGCCTACTGGTGTTGCTTCTGCAAATAGTGGACAGTGAGAGGATCCAAAAGAGAGGATCAGAATCATTTGGAGAGGTGTCTTAAGAGGTGTCTTGGAAGTACGGAAAGACACGGCATTCTTCATTTCGCACATCTCATGCAGTCACTCAGTTCCTTAGCTATTCTCCTCTGTACCATAGTTTCGAGTGTCTTTTCTCAGTCACTTTTCCTCTACATGATGCTGGTCACTTCACACATCTCCCAAGGTAGTCACTTGAGTTTCTTACCTACCCACCTCTTTACCATAGTTTCAAGTGTCTTTCCTCTATGTCAATCTTCTCTTACATAATGCTGATTGCTTCTTACATATCCCAAGGTTGTCACTGAGTCTTATCTGTCCTCTTCTTACCCTTAGATGCTTGGGCTGTCGAGGAGCAAGCTGAATGAGCGCTACCACAGTGTTGAGCGCTTGGTGAGTGAAACGTCGGGGATGGTTAACGGTCAGGAGATCAGCGCCCACGACCTCGACAACATGGAGTCTGTGTCCCAGCGTGGCGTCCCCAAGTCCCTCTCTGGCTCCAGGACGTGGAATAAATACGACTTGTTGGAGGAAAGGTGTGTGTGGGTCCCTGCTCTGGCATGTCCTTGGTCTTTGTTTTCTCTGTTATTTTTTTTTAGAATATTGAAAAAAACATTACTGATTGAGAGGGAATTATTGACAGATTAATGGATGCAATTAGTCATGGAAGGATTTGTTATATGAAAGAAAATACAACCCTCATAAGTGTCATGTTTAGATCAGTTTTTCTTCCAACATAAGAACATAAGGAGTCTGCAAGTGGTCGACTGTAATCAGAATTGTCCACATCAACTTTTTCTCCATATTACTGCTCTTTATCTTTTTTCTGGTTCAGTTCTTCACTTCAGAACTCCGACTAACAGTAATTAGATTTACCAAGGAGACAGAAAGTATGAGCGGAGTATGACGAGAGCTTGGTGTTATTGCTGTGCCATTGCGTTGCAGGAGTGCGGCAGACGAGGAGACCAAGACGGAGTACTCCCGAAGCTCCAGCCGCTACATCAAGGGAGGCCAGGCAGGGCGGCGGGGGCCCGGGGGAGGGTGGCACCAGTCAGCACGCGCCCAGCTGGAGCGGGAGTACATGAAGTCTTCTGCCATGTCGGACACCAGTGAGGCGCCCTCCCTAGGTAAGCCCTTTTATTATTTAGCCAGTTCTTATAGTGCTGGTGAGTTCCTTTTTTTCACAGTAAAGGAAGCAGCTCAGGGACAAAAAAAGAAATGTCCACAAATCACTGCTCAATTAAATGAAAACAGAAAGAGTGACCAGAAGGGAGTGTCAATTTCAGAAGGATTACATATCATACAACCAATTTCTGTAGTGCCAGAGAGTTCTTTTGGTTGACTGTCCTGCACCACATATCATTCAACCAATTCTTGTAGTGGTGGTGAGTTTCTTTGGTTGAGTCTCCCACACAATATATCATTCAACCAATTCCTGTAATGCCGGTGAGTTTTCTTGTTTGAGTCTCCCGCACAACTTTTCATACAGCCGATTTCTACAGTATTAATGAGTGTTCCTCCCTCCAGCCTCCCACGTGCGGCGGGTGAGGGTGCCATCCCAGGCCTCAGATGTGGACCAGTTCCTCGACGACCTGTTCATGCCCGTCCTCAACTCCCAGCTGGACGAACTCTCTGATGCTCGCTCTCTCGCCGCCTCCATCAAGGGCGGTGGCCACCCTGCACACCCACAGTCAACACCTGAGCTGGATGACCTAGATGACTCCATAGCCCTGGCCAGGTGAGTAAATGAAAACTTGAGGAAGGGAGTTGGCCAGCAGTTGCAAGGAATATGGTAATGTTTTCCTGTCTTGATTTTAAAGTCTGCATTCCTGTATGCTTTTTTTTCTGCTCTTTCTGTCTATCTGCAGAATTAATTACTTTAGGGTGATCATAATGAATTATAAAGATTGTTGACATTTTTGTTCCCAACGACCAATATACTGCCATTCTCTTCTTATTTCACAAGTTTCTCTTATTTTTCTCACTAGAAATGAACTTTGTTGTGAACATATTTTCATAACCAAAGTGATTAAATATTACTCTTTAAATTATTTTACAGGACTCGCCAGGGATCCTTCCGTCGGCAAAGTATGCTCCATGCCCTGCAGGATGTTGACCTGAACGAATCCCTCACAGCCCTGGCTGACACCCCGCTGCTAGCCCAGGCACTGAAGGGGGGAGGTCAGGGGGCAGCTGAGGTGGACACAGGAGCCCCGACCACCACTGCTGGGGCCACTTTCTACCCCAATGTGTCCATATCAGGAGCCCCAGGCTCCCCCCCACCTTTCAGCCCCCCAGGCACCTTACCTCTTTACTCTGCTGGAGGTGAGAACTGTTTGTCTGTAGTGAAATAGATATTAATTTCTGTGAATAATCACGTGCAAGATAGCTGGGCACAACATTAGCTTTTATTGTTAAATCTTCACTTCCAATAAAAATGTCATCTATATATTATGTAATCACCACTAAATTTCATAACCAGTGCCATCCTTATCCCAGGAATTCACTTGCCAGGGATGCCCACAACACCTCAGGCAGGTAACCTGAGTCCCACCCAAGTGGCAGTGCAGCAGCAGCATCTGCAGCGAGCCTTCCTGCAGTCTGCCGTGGCACAGAACATTCAGATCCAGCAGCACCTCATGGCACAGAACCAGGCGCTGCAGCAACTCCTCTCCCAGTCTGTTCCGGTAGGTGGCCACACATGCATGCACACACACGCACATCACTCCCGCACCCTCTAATGTTTTGTTGACAGGATAAGTTGGTCTTCATTGGGAAGATAGTTCAAGGTACATAATTATAAGAGTAGTAAACATATTGGTAAAAAGTTCATTTATATGGTATAGAAAAAAAATCCAGGCATTTCAACTGCACATATATTTTAATTGGGTAAGAAGATTTCTAGTTCAAACCATGGTGTGTTAATTATAAATAATAATACAAGTCGTGAAAGAGCTATATTCATTGCTGATGGTGTCTCAGGTGACAGCAGATACAGCAACTTAGGCATGGTCAAATGTAGCTTATTAATGTATCTTTCCAAATATAAGGAAATGAGACTTTGCATAGCTCACATAAACTGACGAGTTTTAAATGAGACTGTAGTGTGATCCTTGACCCTTCATTCTTATTTGTTCTGTCCTTCAGCGAGCCAGTTTAGTAGTGACATGAACTGCTTGTCCATAACAGTTGTTGCCTTGGCCATGCAGCATCAAAGCACTGTCTGTTTTTTTCTATGAAATCACTTTCTTAATGAAGCTTTCACATGGCTGATCAAAATTCAAACATGAATCACTGCCTTTTTTTAATGAAATGGCTTAAGCTTTTTCTTTTATAATCAAAAGTTACCCTTTATTTCTGTGCATGTTTAAGTTGTCATCTTTTATTGCATGATTATGTATCACAGATGCATTAGTCAAATCTTAGTTACAACAACTTCATACAGCATACAGAAAAAAAAGTACCAAACTCATGAAACTAAGAGTGTTCAAAACAAAATTTGATGAAATCATGTTTTTGACATGGTTGTGGACCTTCTTCCCTATCTCTCTGGATCAGACTCCTCTTCAGCCAGAGTTTGCCTGCCAGCACACACCTCAGCCATGGAGGGGGGCATGAGGGGCGGCACCCTGCAGCCACTCACTGGGGGAGAAGCTGCAGTGCCCACCCTCACTGCTCCCTACACATGGCTGAAGGCTGTTCTGCTGCAGGGTATTCTCTACCAGCCTCAGCCTCCCCAGGGCACAAAAGACCAGACTGATAGACTCAGCATTAAGGACTTTTTCCCAGTCATCACAGTGATGTATAGTCTCTGTACTCCCCAAAAGTAGGACATTCAGTTTGTTTTGAAAGCTTAGGAACACGGTGTATTGCCCTCATAACACACAGATGTTATTCAGTTCTATGTATGAAACCATCATGTGCAAAATGTTTCCATTTATTGTGTGTTTGCATACTTTACTTGTGTTTGTGAAATGTGAGTAGTGTTGGTTAGCTGGCCATTGAGAGTGATGTCATCTGCAGCACCTCGCTCAGTCTGCTCGAGGCATTAACCCCCAAGACGCCTTCCGCCTCGGTATGTTGGGTATGATGCCTCTCACTGGTATGCCTATGGCGCCACAAATTCCCATGGCCCAGGGGATGGCCATGGCTGGTATGACACCTATGGCAGCAAATATCTCCATGGCTGCTGGTATGCCTCTGGCTCCTGGTATGTCTATGATGCCTGGTGGGGTGCCTCTCACACCCACCATGCCTGTTGGGGTGATGCCCCAGGCCAGCACTGCCACAACAGGCCAGGGGGAGGTGTCAGGGGTGGCTCAGGGCACGTCAGGTGGCAGGGTTCACTACCAGGTGGGGGGAGACACGTACTCCCTCCCTCAGAGACGCCCCACCTCCACTGCCACCACCACCACCACCACCACAACCACCATCACCAACAACAGCAACAACAAGGTACCACAGCTAGGGGTGGCTTGGCTGTCCTGGAGGTGGGCAGCTTCAGCTTCAGTAGGTCAGCTTGTAGCTTCCAATACTTAACCTAGTGTTGCCTTACTCACCCTAGAAGTGCTAGGGGAGAGCACACACATGGAACAACTAACACACGAGTTACAGGCATTTCCAGAAAGCTTGAGATCATGCCATAGCTTTCTGGAGGTAAAACACATCAGATTATAATAACACTTTTCTGGAAACTACCTGAAGGATTGTTGAGCCCCATGGTACTGCGGCTGTGGCTCAGGGTTACTCACACACCGACTGGGACTCCTTGAGGCTAGTGACTTGTAGACCACTGTACCTTTATCTGTGATGCCTTGACACTTCTCAAAACTTCCTCTGAGTTCAATTGCTGCAGCAACAAAATATCTAGCTTTCTCCTTCCATGCATAGTCCTTGCATAAAGTAGTTGCTGTAGAAACTTAAGTCTCATACGTATCTCTTCACTCCATCTTGATAATCGCAGATGTTCTAAGCTAATTATCCACTTCACATTATTGGCTACCATAGAAAAGCAAAAGTGACATGATCTGTGCTTCTAGACCGACTCATGACTTGCTCTGACCTCCATCACCGCCTCCACCACCACCACACTTGGGGCATGTGTGGTGGTGCTGCTGGTTTGGACTTGATTGAATTTGCAGTGTTTTTGTTCCTCTTGGGTTTCCTGCTTCCCTCCAAGGCACCTGAGGGTTTCCTCAACGACTCTCGTACATATGATGGAAATTTTCCATGGGAGTGTTCTGTCACCTCACTCAAGCTGTACATATCTTACTCAAGCTGAAGAGGGAAGGTTGCCCATTGCTGCTGTTTTTGTGATGCTTTTGTAAATTTCCTATTTTGTAAATAATTATATTTTTCATTGTTGTTACTTGTTAGTTATTAGTTATCAATTTTACTGATTTTACTTCCTCAAAAGTCAGATGTTATAGAAGTGAAATAATTAAAGTCTAATCTGGTTGCCAGGAGTATAGTTTGGATTCAGTGATTACTCATCATAACAGCATAGAAAAAGAACACAGTTGAGGGGCCAGCCGGTCAAAAAAGACAAAAATCGGTCAAAAATGAAAATCTGAGAAAAAAATTCCTCAGCTGCATGTGGCCTTTGAGAAACTAATGACTGAACATGAAGACATATCTTTTTATGTATCATTACAAATAAATGAAAGGATAAATGCCATAATATCACTTTGCTATGTTTGAATGTCACTCATTCAAAACTTTACCTGGCCGTATCTCAAAATGTATGTTTTGTACATTTGAATTTCAATTTCTCCACCATTTTTTGACCGATTTCGATGAAACCAACACCAAGACCATGCCTAGACTTGTAGGAATCAAACTATAGCGAGTTTTGTCTCATATATGAAGTGACTGAATTATGGTGAATATATGTCTGAATTTTTAGGGGGAAATTATTACCATGAAAATGAAAATTTATATTTTGCAAACTAATGATTATTGATGCAATACCTCACTATACTTTCATTGGTCTAAACATGGTTCTTTTAGTATAGTAATTGCTCCCATGTAGAGCAACTATTATGGCAGAAATAGCCTTTTCAAGAAAACTAAAAAATTTCCAAAAAATTGTCATTTAAAAAAATGGAAAGGTGATAGATTGCTTTTTTTGGGCTAAATCTTTTGTGTAGGGTGTCCCTTACGTCTGGTATATAAATCACGACAATAATCCATTGAATAAAGAAAAAAAGGTAAAAAATGGCTGGCCCCCTTATGTAGAATATCAAGCAAATTCATATGAAAATAAACCTTCATAAATGTTACAAAGTTTGTACTAAATATAAATCACTAGCTGAAACTTTAGATTAATATCACTGCTATAATCACTGCTGTGATTATCATCACCATCACCAAGATGCATTCATATTTCATCTCCCAGATAACCCAAGTAAATATTATCCAGCACCTTTTCTACCTTGTGAGTCTCCCTTGAATCAAGAACAAACTCACATCTGAAGAATCAACCTTGAGCCACCTGTTGCATCACTTTACATCTGCATAAGTTGTTGCATCAAGTGACTTGTGGTGTTGATGTGTTGTTGCATTGTCTGACTTTGTTGTGGTGCACAGGTGTCCTTCCAAGAGCCGGAGCAGAGTGAACTGTGGAGCACCGAGAAGGCTGCAGCGGGAGGTGCCGAGGGAGGGGCCGAGGGAGGTGCCGGGAGTGATCAGCGGTTTATGGGTGGAGCACCTCTGTCGCCTCCCCCTCCGCTGGTCATGCCTGGTACCATGATGGCCTCTCCCCCCATGTTCTCCCAGGCTGCTGCTCTCTCCTCTCCCATCGCTGAGCAGACACAGAAGAAACACTCAAATGCCTCTGATGATGCCAAGGTGAGGCTCTTGCATTACTCTGAGCCTCTTTTAGCACAGCTTCCACTAACACTTGTGGCTCCCTCCCCATAGATGGAGTGATGTATAACCATTTAGTTATGTTACTCAGAATTAACCCTTTTTCTCTTATAGATGCATATCATATTAGTAAGCTTAAGTCAATTTTTGTGTGAATATTACATTATGTGCCACACGAGGGAAATTGTAGTGCATATTTTGTTTACAAGTGCACTTAAGCTTTATTCTGAGCTTCCAAATGAACTTGAGCACAAGTAGGTGTAGTACCAGAGCTGAATTTTCAAGATACTCATTTTTGTCAGATTTTTCTTAGTTGGTTATTAGGTACTAGAAGCAACATTGTTCATAGCTAGTGGCCTCAAAGTGTGGTTTGGCTGACTGGAGAGTTGCTGCTTCAGTTGCTTTAGTTTTTTGTGCCTTCATCAGTACTGGTGCTTTATGTAGAGCATTATAAATGTGGGCTTCATCCATCACACCACCATGGCAGGCATTGCTTACAGTAGAGCTCATGCCTCCACATGCCATATAGCCACACTATCACTGCACCAGCATGCCACCATCACCCTCTCTCGTCTGCCAGATGCTGCACGACTATAGCATGGTGCAGCCTTCCAGTGGACAGCCCCACGGCCAGCTGCTAAGCCCCACTGAGTCCCCCTGGGGTGGTGTGGTGCCCCCTCCTCCCCCCATGCCCACACATCTCAACCCTGAGGTGAGTGTCATGACTCAGTAGAAGGAAGTTTAGGAGTGGGAAGGATGGATATTTTTCTTTTACCATCCTATAGCTCATTTTTTGTCACCTAAGCCACTTTTGTACAACTACTTAGATGTTTGTGGCTGTAGGTGAGTACAACCCTGTCTGCATCACAGGCCAGCAGTAAATTCAACCAAAACAATGATTACAAACAATATGATTGCATAATTTAAACTTCTGATGTTTTTCACTTCTTGTTTCTTTCCTGTCTTCCTTTTGAGGTGCATTTTGTGTCACTAGAGGTGGCAGATTGCAGCACCTATAAAATTATCATTCTAATCCAGAGAACATTACACTTTTATCAGTCGCTAGCTTTTTCATTTGTCATCCTCCTGTCATTCCTCCCTGAAGTGCATTTCTTGTCACAGGAGATGGCGGCTGGCGGGTTCATGGACCCATATCAGCGTGCCAAGACAGTCAGGATCGGCAAGTGGCGATGGCCACCCCCCAAGGGAGAGGAGGACCCCAACGACTCCTTCCTCCAGTTTAAGATCCGTCAGCAGTCTAAGAGAATGTCCAAACAACATGATGGCAGGGTGCGTGTTGTGCTTATATTACTACTTGGATTTTTTATTTGAAATGGAAAAAAGATATATTAAATGTTGTAAAATTAGTCAATCTAGTATAACATTAACACACTTCCACCTCTTCTCAGGACGGGCAGCTAAGGCAGAACAGTCAAGAAAGCTTCACAATTGAGTGGGAAGAGTTTGAGGTGGGCGGCCCCAACACCAGCAGCAGCGCTGAGCCGTCCCCCCGCAAAGAGAGTTCACACCAGCACATGACCCAGCACCAGCAGTCATCCCAGCACACCGCACACCAGTCCTCTCAGCATTACAGTCACCAGTCATCTCAGCACGCCTCACACCAGTTCTCCCAACACATGAGTCATCAGTCACAGCACTCGGCCCATCAGTCATCCCAGCAACACACACACCAAACCAACGGCCATGCTCACAACACCTCAAAGGACAAGATTGATGGCAAGGAGAAGGGGGCTAGGAAACGAAGGGACTCGTGGGGTAATCCTGTTGATGATGGGAAGAGTAAGGAAGGAATCGGCAAACTCAAGATCTCCAGGGAAATGAGAGAGAAGCTGGAGGCCGTCACCTCCTCCCACCCCTCAAGGTGAAATTTTTTGTCTTTAATTTGAGTGATTGGTGTGTTTTTTAATATACTGAATGGCAATCCTAATTTTCTTTGTGTGTACATTAAATTTGCTTACAATTCAGTGTATATTTACATTCACTAAAGCTCCTACTGATTGAAAATTTTCAGGTTGCTTTAGTCTTTTCTTATTTTCTCAGGTTTACAATTATGCATTATTGTTAACTGAAGATCATGACTTATTTTGTATCGTTTCCCTGTGATGCAGAACTCAGAAAGGCCCGGTGATGGCAGCAGCACAGCAGCAGCAGAAGCAGCAGCGTGGCATCAAGAAGCTGGAGGCTCACCGACGCAACCTTCTGCAGCACCAGCTTGAAGGGGACAAGTGGGGGGACACCGTCAACTCGGTGAAGATGCTTAAACCTGAGAAGGGCGGCTCTGTGCCCCCTCCTCCCCCCGTGGCCCCAGCTAACATGTTCCTTAGTCGCCGCCCTCCTTCCCCAACCCAGTCTCTGTCCTCCCAAGAGAGTACCCCAGTCATTCCCCAGCCTCGGTCACCTCCCCCGCCCATCCAGCCGCCCTTCCGCTCAGGTGTTGCCCATGACTTTGACTCTGGCTCTGAGCGGCGACAGTCTGTGTCCACGATGCACACCGAGAAAACAGAACACTTTGAACGTAAGTCTTTCAGTGTTGCTTAATGCTCACCTGTCTCTTCATATGGCGCAGTTTTCTGACACTTTTTCATGGGCTCTTAATCTATTTTGTCTCTTTATTGTCCCTTCCTTCATTTCTTTCTTTCATTCTTCTCTCCCACACTATCCTTCCCTGTCTTATCTCTTCCTCAACACCTTTTCCCCTGCTTTTTTTGTTTTATTTTTACTTGTCTTCGTATCTTTTATTTCTGATATCTTCTAAACAAACATTTTTTCATGTTATCAATGTGTTAAAGTTCATTGACTGACAAATTTTGCCACCCTGTACTCTAGCATTACTAACTAGTTGCTCTGTTGTCATTGTGTGCAGTGGAGGAGTCTTCAGAGTTCCTCCCATCGGTGGACAGCGCGCCGGTGCTCATTGATGAGGAGCTGGAGAAGAGGTCATACGAGGGACTCAAGACTCACCTACTGCCGGCCCCTCACACCGCCCACCTCACCTACACACGCCACCCCTGGTCCCTCGCCCTCAGGAAAGAGGTGAAGACTTAGGGCATTTAATCTTCTGTTGTGTCATACTTCATCTTACTGTACCTCACATGCTAAGTGCACATTGTCAGAAAACATATCCCAGCAGTACGATTGTTATAGCTTTCAGTCTAATGGGACTTAAAGGGGTAATGTGGGATCTCCTGTGATTCATTTTTTTCTACTGAAGAGCTCAAAGTGTAGGAAACAAAACAGATAGAATGGAAATAAAAAAAGATTTGGGTATTTTGAGATTACTAGACAAGAATCAATGCTCCACTTTATCTTTTTTATCACTTCTCTTCTCCCTCACTTATTCCCTTCATTATTCTCTCCCTCACTATCTCTATTTCACCTCTTCTCCTTCTCCATCACCTTTTTTCTTGCTTATTTTACATGTCGTACTATTTTTCACTTCATCCTCTTAATATGTCTTTACTATTCTCACTTCTGCCTCTTCCCCATCCTTTCCTCCATTATCTCTTCCCCCTGCCATCTCTCCCTCATTACCCTCCTATTTCCCTCCATTTCTTCACCACCACATCTTCCCGCTGCAGCTGTTTGCCCCAGGGGAGGTGCTGCATGGGGAGGCACTGCACCTGGTCTTCTGCCAAGTGGTGCTGGACGTCTACAGCGGCACCACACCGAGGATCACCGCAGAGCAGAGGGCACAAATGAGGAAGGTGAGTCAGGGTGCTCCCCGAGAGTCAGGTGATGTTCTTTTTTTGAGTATTTTTAACTGGTGTTCTTTGGAGTTATGTTCTGTAGTGTATTGAGGGTATTATACTGTGCTCTATAATGGGGTGTGCTTTCTCAATAATTTCTTGTTTTTCTTGTTATTGTACTTTGAGTATTTGTTTGTAGTTTCCCCAGTTATATTTTTTTCATTGTCCTTCTACAGTGTCCTAAGCTTGATGTACTGTCCCATATTCCTGAATCCTCTAGTTTTATAAGTATACCAGTGTCTATGAAGTATTTAACTTTTAAAAGATGCAAATTAAATAAGGGCAAAGAGAAATTTAACTTGGTATTTCACATTGATTTAATATGTGTACAAAGTTTTTTTATGGTGTCCCAAATTAAGTGGATGAATTGTCAGAACTCTCTTAATTAATTATTATTGCTACAAGCCCACAACTTACTCCCTCCTTTCCTTCCCCTTGACAGATGCTGGATAACCGAGGCATCACCCCCAACAACACCTTCTCCCCACACCACAAGAGCTCACTCAAGAGGGAAATTATTGAGCTTGCGAAGACCTGGCCGCTTTACTTTGCTGCCATCTTCCCTGTGACTGTGAGTAGTGCAAGTGTTGTGTGTTTTATTGCTGTGCTTGTTGAGGTTACTGAGTGTGGTGTTGATTGAGGGGATGCAATGTTAGATCATATGAGAAGGAGGAAGAGTGGAATAATGAAAAGAATGGACTATACAAAGATGAAGACTTGATGAAAGAACCAGGTGGAGACAATTCTTCCATAGAGTTCAACATAGATGGAGTTTAAAGGAGCAGTCAAGAGTATTGAGAAGATGGAATGGAACCTGAACTCTGGTCATATTACTGAATGGACATCCTGATTAACCCGGTAGCCAAATTTGTGGCTTTACCGTGTAGCAGCGACGGGCCAAATTTGTGCCATGATATAAACCCCCCAAAATAGATGATGCATAAACTGATCACAAATGCTTTGGTATATATTATGAAATGGTTTGTGTGAGTGATGATTTTTTCTCATTTTTCTCGCTTAGAGGGACCATTAAGAAACATGATCCCCGCTGCTACCGGGTTAAATAGTATTTGTCGTGTTACTAATGTAGAGTCAGACAAAATTCTTGGGTTTGGCTTTAATTGGATATTTTAATAATTATTGCTTGTGTTTTTCTGGTGCAGGGCTCACGGAAGACTGGGGAGGTTGAGATGCTTGCTGTGTCTCATTCTGGGGTGAAGCTGCTCAGGAAGGAACACGGGCACCACCTCACCATCCTCAGCTCCTACAAGTAAGCAACATTTTTTTCATCTCTTTAGGTTAGGGATGCTTACCATATACTTTATTTTATACACTACTGCAGAGTAATCAGGCTGTCTCCATCACCCTACACCATCCTTGCTCTCTTCTCTTCATAGGATTCCTGTCCTGTGTCTTTATTTTTCTCCTTACCCTTGTTTTATTCTGACAGTCTACCCCATCTTACATCCATCTGTCTCATCATAGTGTCCCCATCCTCTCCTTTAACTCATGTCTCCCTCCTCTCCATCACTTAACTGTTGCTTGTCTTATTTTTCTCCATTGACTAACTTATGTCTTGTTTTTTCTTTCTCCAGTCGTGTAGAGGAGGCTGAGTGTGGCCGCTCTGGGTCCCTGAAGCTGGTTGTGGGCAGCGGGTCGAGTGCCGGCACCAGGGTCATCCTTCACACCCCCAGAGCCAAGCAGATCGCCGCGCTCCTCACCAAGTACCTCAGCATCGAGACTCCGGTGAGTACTGTTCCGCTTGTTTGGGTTTTTGTGTTGCTTTTTCATTCATGTCTTCATGTCCTTCATGATTAATTGATTCTGTACTTTTGTTGTTATACAAAAAATCAACAAAGGAAAATGGAGTTACTTACGGTATATCCCATCTCAAAGCTCTATTAAGAGATACACTGACTTTCCAAATGTATCAGAAATAGAAATGCAGATTCAGTGCTTCAGAATAAAAAGAAAGAAGAGTTTTGTGTGATGATGTGGCTCATGTGCTGAATTTACATGTTCCTTATATTTATGCTTGTGTTCAGGGCCTGGTTTAATTAATGAACCTTTGGCCTAACATTGGCACTTAGCCTATCAGCTAATATAAAGGTATTGTTTGGGGCACATGCTAAGCTGCACGTGACCTCGGTGCTCAGCTGCATACCGGTGTCCCTTGAGTCGGTGGGGGGTAAGAACACACTACCCTGGGACACAGGGCAAGAGTACCACCCAGGTTACCACAGTCTAGCTTCCCCAAGTAGGCTACCCATTTATTGACCTGCCAGAAAGGGAGGATGAAAGGGAGGATGAACAACTGGGTGAGCTGGATGGTGACAGCCCGGGGTCAGGATCGAGCCTAGACTCATTGGTTCTTAGCAAGCCCTGCAAACCTTTACATCAGTGAGGCGTGCCTATCAGGGGCCGCCACAAATGCAGAAAGCTAGTCTTCCTGCGACTTCAAATTCAGTTATCTGTAATATTATGCTGTATGGGGAATATTGTCAATGGCGAAGCGGTTATGCTTTGACTCATGTCATTGTGTGTATAAGTTCTAGGTGATAATGTTGCCTTGTGATCGCGCGCGACTGTGTGTGTGTGTGTGTGTGTGTGTGTGTGTGTGTGTCAAGGTGTTTTTCAGGCATATGTCAGTCTCCTCGAGGGAACATATTTACGCCGTATGATGATAATGACGGGCGGCGTGAACTGCGGTGTTTGTTTGGTGATGGATAAGTGCTTGCCTGGGGGGGGAGGGAGGGAAGGGAAGGGAAGGGGGGGGTTCAAGGTGGTGCAGCGGCGGCAGTGATTTACACCTACCAGGGAGAGTGCTTGCATTGTCTCGTGTTCTAGTCGTGTTGAGGTGGAACTGAGTCGTTTGTTGTTCGTGACTGGTACCGCGTAACAAAGAGGAATTCGGTGTTTGTTTAACGGGTGTTTTTATTGTTCTATGTGCAGGGGTGAGGTAATGTCATAATGATTCCTTTGTACGCCCTTGTGTCAGGTAAGATGAGCTCATAATATGGTAATTAAACACACACACACACACACACACACACACACACACGCCACGGGGTATTACTGATTGCTCCATGGATTGTAACTTACGACAAGGAACGATCATGTGTGTGTGTGTGTGTGTGTGTGTGTGTGTCATCGCTCATATCATCGCGTGGGAATCCGGGAGTTAATTTTCAGGTGAACTTCCTCTCATTACCTGTGGGTGGACGAGACGGGGTTCAGGTGCTTCGGGTTCAGGGTTCAGTGCTCGGCTTTGAAGCTTCGAGACGAGCGACACGGCGTAAGAAGCGTTAGGTTATTTTATGTGGGAAAGCGATGATGTTAGGAGGAGCAGTACTGACAGAGAGAGAGAGAGAGAGAGAGAGAGAGAGAGAGAGAGAGAGAGAGAGAGAGAGAGAGAGAGAGAGAGTAATTAAGATAAGTGAGGAAGGACGCAGGAAGGGAGAGACTGAGAGAATGAGATATTAAGGGATGGAGAGAAAGAGACTAAGGATGGAGGAATGGAGGGAGTGGTGATGGTGTTCTCCTCCTCCTTTTGTTAAGCGTGGGAGGAGCACAACGGGGAGTGGAGGAGGTGGAGGAGAGGAGGGAGTAGGAGATGGAGGGAGGGAGGGAGGTGGAGGGAATGATACTGCCACCGGAAGCTATGAATTTCCACCTCCACTAACTCCCTGTATCCTCCTCCTCCTTCTCCTTGTGTTCCTCTTGTCCTTGTAGATACTAATATTGTAGGTTTGTTTTCCTTCCTTCGCTCTGATTCTTTCCCTCTTTCTCGTTATTCTTTCTTTTGCTTTTTTTTCCATCCTTCACTCTTTATTCCTTCCCTCTTTCGTTCTTTCTTTTCCTTCCTTTCCTCGCTCTTTATTCCTTCTTCCGATTATTAGTCTTCCCTCGTCTGTTCATTGTTCTTCTCTTCTCTTTATTCTCTCCCTCCTTCGCTCTTTACTCTTTCCCCAGTTTCCCTCATGATTTACTTTCACTTCAATTTAATTGGTTCTTACGGGTGTTTTGTATCTTGTGATTTTTCAAAGTTTTGTATCAGGTTATTTTATTTTTCCGTTATTTTGTTTGTTTTTAAGCCGATCTTGTTAGTAGGTATTGAACTCGTGAGTCGCATTGCATTGTATCTAAGGTTACGTAGCTACTTGGTCATCTTTCTCCGTTCTGGCATTTATACAGCACCTCCACTTTTTCATCTCCACTTCAACTTCACTTTTTTATCCACTTCAACTCCACTTTTCGTCTCCACTTTTTTTTTTTTATCTCCACTTCAACTCCACTTTTCGTCTCCACTTCTTCATCTCTACTTTTTCAGCACCTTCACTTCATCCTCTATTTTCTTCAATGTCCTCTCCTTTCTTGTCTTTTTCCCCTTCCAATTTCTCCAAGTTCTCTCGTTTCCATCATCGTCGTCCTGTCTTATTCTTCATCACTATCTTCCTCTTCCTCTTCCTCATTTTTCTCTGTTACTTTTCTTTCCCTCCTCGTCATTCTCTTGTATTAGTCACTCTCTCTCCCCCTTCCACCACAACCTTGATCCTCACCTTCTCTCCCCCGTCAGGCCGTTAGTGTCCCTGCTCTCATCAGCCGCAGGAAACGAACTTCACCTTTGCTTTTTTTTTCTATCCTTCCCTCTTTCGTTCTTTCTTTTTTTTTTTCCTTTCCTCGCACTTTATTCTCTCCTTCTTCCGATTTTTATTCTTTCCTTCTCTGTTCATTGTTCTTCCCTGTTCGTCCTCGCGTGTCCTCTCCCCTCCCACTCCCCTCGTGACGTCACACTGATCGGACGGGACAATATTACACCTTTCTTTGCGGTATAGGAGTCACTGATCAGATCCGTATTCCCAGACATTTCAGAGCTTACTCATCCACATCTGATAAGGTTTTCGAAGAGGTTGTGAGTATTTCCATGGGTAGTTTTATGAGTCTCGTGGTAGTTTGACAAGGCCTTTGCACCATGAACACGAAAAACACTCATGAGAGAGAATCCAAGTGATCTTTGTGGCCTTTGGAAATATTGGTTGTCAGACGAAAGGCAAGGCTGTAATGTGTTTATAGAAAAGAATACCTGCAGTACGGTACCTTCCATAGAGAATGATGCTTCACTATGAGAGCTTAGTGACAAAGGTTTCTTATGTTCCGCTATTGAAAGGAAAAAAGAAAGTTCCTCTATTTTTTTATACTTCTATCTTTTTTTTTTTTTGTGTGTGTGTGTTCAGTATTTCCGCCAAGACGTTTCGTAAGGTTGAGTGAGTTGAGTTTCCTTTTTTTTCAACTTCTTGTTCTGGACGATCTCATTTTGTGGAGACGATTTTTCTTTTTTATTTTATTTTTATTTTCGAAAACGTGACAAAACCAGTCATTGTCCATGTCCAGACTTACAATTTTATTTTTTTCTCTCATTTTATGTTTCCCGTGTCGTGTTGTATATCCTGAAGTGACTCGTCTGGGTAAAAATGTCTCGTCATCTTGAAAGATCGCTTGAATTTGATTAATATTGAAAACTTCAGTATTTTTAATTATTCATGAACCCTACTCGTCTAAACAAATCAAGACTTTCCTTTCCTTGCTCCAGTGTCCTGATTCCGTCAATCTTCTTATCTCATTGTTTTCTGTTCTCATTTTCTAGCGCACCCTAAATGATGACGCTGCTGCCACACTTAATCATTGCACTTTGTTGCTTTTCCGGTCCCACCTGCTGTGTCATGCTACTACTACTACAACTACTACTACTACTACCACTACTACTACTACTACTACTACTACTACTACTACTACTACTACTACTACTTCGCTTCCAACCTTTCTTTCTAGCCTTTCAAGCCACGCCAAGAATCTTACAAACCTTAACTCCACAAACAGATCTTTTCCACCCTTCCCACGCTATATAGTTCATTGCTTGATCCTAAACGCTTCAGACCTACGTAAACCGCTCCCCTTTCAAATAGAACCATGTGCCCAAGTAACCTACACCCCACCAATATAAGCCTTTCCACACTTCCCACGAAAAAAAATTGCTGTTCAGATTGATCACAGTGCATTATTTTAAGTGCTAAGATCCTCACCCTTACAATCAACTCTTAACCCTATCTCGAACTTTAGGGTTACGAAAGCTTTTCCAACAATTCGTGGCTCAGATCTATTCCAGCGTGAGATTGCAAGCGCTTCAAGTTCCTCGCCCGTACAACCATCTCGTAAACCTAACTCAAACTTTACGAACCGAAGCCTTTCCACGGTAAAGCTCCGATCCATCTCAGCGCAAGATCCTAAGCGCCTAAGATCCTAATGTGTTTGTCTTACGTTAGAGAGGAATGAGAAGAGGAGGAGGAGGAAGAAGAGGATGAAGGAGAAAAGAAATAGAGATACAAGCCCCCCCAAAAAATAAGCTCTGACGGGACAAATAATCGCCTACAACTTCTCTTCCTCCTCCTCGCTCTTCAAAATGGCTCGTAAACCTAACTCATGCTTACGAACCGAAGCCTTTCCACGCTTGGCTTTTCCCGCCTTCCCGCCAACGCGTCGGCCGCCGCCTCGCCTCTGGTCCAGCGCCTCCACGAAGACGCTCCGCAGTTCTCACGCCGCGGAAGTCTGCCATTATGGGCCGCGCGGTGCAGCTTCCGGCCTCCTCCTTCTTTTCCTTGTCCTTCTTCTCCTTCTCCTGCTTATCCTCCTTCTGCTCCTCCTTCTTTTCCTTGTCCTTCTTCTCCTTCTCCTGCTTATCCTCCTTCTGCTCCTCCTCCTTTTCCTTGTCCTTCTTCTCCTTCTCCTCCTGCTTATCCTCCTTTTGCTCCTACTTCTCATTTTTCCCCTGATCTTCCTTCTCCTCCTCCTTGCACCTCCTTCCCCTTGTCTTCCTCTTTTTTTTTCTCTTTCTCCTTTTCCTGCTCCTTCTCTTGTGCATCATTCTCCTCCCACTCCTCCTCCTGCTCTTTCTCCTTAGTTTCCAATCTTATTTTTATTTTCCCTTTTCCCTTTTTATATTATCTTTCCCGTTTCCTTCGTGTTATAATTGGTTTCGGTCTCAGTACTGGAGTTTCGTTTGATTTTCCTTTTTTCTTTCCTTATTTATCGGTGTAGTAATGTGTTTGTCTCGCGTTAGAAAGAGAGGAATAACAGGAATAAGAGGAGGAGGAGGAGGGAGAAGAAATTGAGATGCAGGACCAAAAGCAAAAAAAGGCGCTGACAGGACAAATAATCGCTTACTGACCTCCTCTTCCTCCTCCTCATCCTCCACCTACCTCCACACATTCTCCTCCTCCACCTACCTCCACATCCTCCTCCACCAACCCGTTTCCTCCACCAACTCCTCCTCTTTCCTACTCCGCCTACTCCCTCTCGCCCATATCCTCGTCCATCAAACCATAACAATCAGTTCCCAGCCAAACACTTGACGCATGGGAGGGAGACACACGTAGATCGAGGGTGGATAACGGGCGAGCGAGTGAGTGAGAGTACACGAGTGAGTGAGCGAGTGAGCAAGGACCATCTTCACACTTTCACACCTGCTTCGAAAAGGCCTCAGGAGCTTCGAACCCTTTTACCTGAGATACGGAAGGCCTCTCACCTGCCGCAAGGGACCCAGTACACCTTGATTCCATAGCTGTGAAGGGTGTCCGTCTACCTGCGCCATAGTTAGACGTGGGTGTTGAAAATAATGGCGCTGGAGATTGCTACGGGGTGGAATTACGATTTTGACTACAATGAGGTGAGTCCTGGTGATGATAATGGTGCCGGTGGTTGGTAATGATGGTGATGATATTGGTGCTGGTGGTTGGTGGTAATGGTAATGGTCGTGATGATGGTAATGGTGATGAAGATGGAGGTTCTAGCGGTCATCTTGCAAGCTTGGAAAATTGTCATATGGTCAGGGTCATGTTATTATGAAACCTGGCGCCAGAGAGAGAGAGAGAGAGAGAGGCAAGGGAAGCTCTAGTCCTTTCCATCGACACAAAAAAACAACAGCAATGGTAACATCCTCATTCTTTTATACCTCTAATTAACTTGTATCGTGACAGCATCAAGTTAGCCATTTCCTTATTTGACTTTCCGTATAAATCTTAACCAATCACTTATAACATTTAGATAAGGAAAGTATTATTGGCTACATCAATTTATAGCACTTAAGTAAAAAAATATGTATCGTCATTGATTTTCCCGTATAAGTATTATCAGTCATTTATAACGTTTTGATAAAGAAAGTATTACTGGCTTCATCGTTTTATCTCTGTGGGTAAAAAAAGTATCGGGAAAAAACATACCGAGTCATTAAGTTTCCCGTATAAATATTAACCATCATGTATAACGTTTAGATTAGGAAAGTATTATCGGCTCCATCCTTGTATCTCCTTGTGGGTAAAAAGTGAAGAATGTATCGAGAAAAAAATGCATCGAGAGAACGCTTTGTATCTGCCTAAAAGAACGACGTGACCGGAACTGCTGCCACACCGCGATCACTTCTTTGTCCGAGGCTCCGAGCAGGCAATCGTGGCCGTGGTGGTGATTGCCGTTGTTTTGAAAGTGGTCACAAGCGAGGGAAAGTGTTTGGGAAGCGGACGATTGGTGATGGGGGTGATGGTGGGTTGAGATGGTGGTGGTGAGGATAATAGAGCTTGGGTGATGGTGGCGGCGGTGATAATGGGGATAATAGTGGTTTGGGTGATGATGGTGGTGGTGGTGTTGGTGGTAGTGGTCATGATGGGGGTTTATAAGGGTTTGGGTGTTGGTGGTGAAGGTGGAAATGGAGGTGATGGTGATGGGGATAATGAGTGTTTTTGTGAAATACTTGTGGGGGAAATCTTTGTGGGTGTAAGAAGTATGAAACTGACAGATTGAGGTAGAAAAGGAAATCGACACGAAAATGCTTAAGAGTTGTTATTATTATTATTTTTTTTTACAGCAAAGGAGGCGGCTCAAGGGCAACAAAAAGTGTAAAAAAAAAGCCCACTACTCACCGCTCCCATAATAGACGAAAGTAAAGAGTTGCCAAAAGAGGTCAATTTCGGGTGGAGAGGTTTCTTGATACACTCGATAATGATAATAACAACCACCATCAATAATAATAATGATAATAATAATGATAATAATAATAACCAACAACATTTAGATAACACTGCCGAAAATAATAAATGCTGATAATAATGAACGTTTACCAATAACAAACACAAACCATTGAAAACTATATATATGATGAATGAAAACGAAGAGAAAAAAAAGAAGAAAACGACACACACGGTAATCACGAGACCACAGTAATCACGGCGAAACAGACGCAACAACAACATTCACTACATAATTCCTCCATCATTCCCCTCACCTGCATTCCCGTCCCATCGCTCCCCTTCACCTTGCTACCTCCATACGAAACAAACACACCGGCACGCGTTCACCAATCACCATCAGTCTGTACCGGAAAGCAGGAGGGAGAGCACACACGTCTCTCCTCTCCTCTCCTCGTGACTCTACCCCCATTCATATACCTTCGTCCCTCTCCCCACCGCGCGCGCTCTCTCACTCTTGTCTCGTGTTGCTCATAAGAAAGTCAGTGAGTGTAAGCAACTACGTGTGTGTGGTGTGTGTTCGACGGGGTATGAGTAATAGGAGTAATCGTGTGCAAAGTGATCGTGTTGTGTTTTGTTTATAGAAAGGGGGATGTGTATACGTTGTGGTTTGGTGATGTTGTGGACGTTATTTATCCTATCCTACAGAAATGAGTGGGAAAGAAAGTGTTGGTGTTTGGGCGTTTGTTTGTTTGTATTGTGTGAGATGGTCGGAAAGATGACAAGGAGAACAGTAGTGAAAAGAAGAAATGGTGACAAGAGTGAACGGTGATTGGGATATGATTTGTGAAGGCTCCCTGTATATATATATTTTTTCTCGTTTTCGTCCTCGTCCTCCTCGAACTAATCCTCCTCCTTCTCTACTACTACTACTACTACTACTACTACTACTACTACTGCTGCTGCTGCTACTTTACTGTTACTACTGCTGCCACCTATATAATCACTCATATGGGGCCTGACATCCTTTCGTTTGAATGAATTGGTGTTAATGAGATTTAATTACTCCCCTGCAGCTAGGTGGAGAGAGAGAGAGAGAGAGAGAGAGAGAGAGAGAGAGAGTCATAAGATCTGATTGCCATACATTACAGGCAAAATGCATGAGAAAGATTTATTCACCGTTACTGATTTTGTAGTAGGAGATTTATAGGTGAACTGATGGGTGCTGAGGTGCATACGTATAAAGATAGATGGATATAGAAGGTAACGGAAATAGATAGGCTCGCACATGTGAAGAAAGATAGATAGATAGACAGTTAGATAGATATATTAGTTGGTAGCGAAAATATATAGGTACGCATATATAAAGATAAGTAGATAGATAGATAGAGATAGATACATATATACATTGATAGATTATATTAGGCAACAGAAGTAGATAAGTAAGTACACGCATATATAAAGATAGATAGGTAGACAGGTAGATAAAGAAAGTGATAGGGAGGTAAATTGATAATGATAAATAGGTTAATACGTGAGTAGACAATTTAAGAAGTGGTGTTATTTGATTTATCTATTATTATCTATCGTGATCGTCAGGCAAAGGGCACTGACATAACACGTTCCTTTTTTCCTCTTCCCTTTCCTCTTCCTCTTCCTTTCGCTCGTGCTCTTCCTGTTCCTCTTCCTGTCTTTTTTTCACCTTCCTGTCCTTTCCTTTAAGCCATTCCCTTCCTCCTCCCTTCCTTCCGTTCCGCACTTCCTCCTCCTCCTCCTCCTCCTCCTCCTCCTCCTCTTCAACTAAGTGATTTATTGCATGGATGTTAGTATAACGTTGCAAAGATGAGCTTTTACAAAACACGTTGACAGGAGGAGGAGGAGGTGGAGAAACGGAAATGTGTATGAGGCGTATCCCTTCCCCCACATTATTTTCTTACCTCCCTCCTCCTCCTCCTCCTCTTCCTCTCCCTCCTCCCCCCTCTTACATCTACCACCTGGTCTGTCCATTCTTGTGTATTCACCACCTGCCTCAGTTGTCCTTTCTCTCTCTCTCTCTCTCTCTCTCTCTCTCTCTCTCTCTCTCTCTCTCTCTCTCTCTCTCTCTCTCTCTCTCTCTCTCTCTCTCTCTCTCTCTCTCTCTCTCTCTCTCTCTCTCTCTCTCTCTCTCTTTTCGTTCTTCTTCCTTCTTTCTTTTTCTTCCTATCTTTCTTTATTTATTTCTCATTAAAATCACTGAAAAAAACTACTGATATTTTTTTATATGTAAAGTTAAACTGAAAAAACTGACTTAACAGGCAACTCAAATGTTTAAAAAGGGAAAATGTTTTAAAAGATTAACAGAAAACGGAATTCGCGGGGCTCCACCAGGTGTGTGGGGATCATTAGTTCACGTTTGCTTACATACCTCGCACACCTGCTGGCCTGGCCGGCTTCCTGTGCACTGTTTGAGTAGCTGCCTCTCTCTAGGTAGATGGACGCTCGCTTGACTAGTAATGTTATGAAAGGGAGATAGTGAAGGTGTCCAGCATTAGTAGTAGTAGTAATAGTAATGTACCAGCATCATTTGAGGTAGTATAATCGGAGAAGTGAAAGAAGAGAAGAGAGGAAAGAAGAACGAGATAAGGAACTGATGGTGAAGCGAAAGAAGTAGAAGAAAGAAAGGAAAGAAAGAGGGGGAGAAGGAAAACGGAGGTAAAAAAATAGAAATACGAAAGATGATTAATAAAAAAAATAAAAAAAACGCGAGGAGGAGGAGCTGGAATAAGAGTAGGACGAGAAAGAAAGAAATAGTAGTAGTAGTAGTAGTAGTAGTAGTAGTAGTAGTAGTAGTAGTAGTAGTGGTTGTAGTTGTAAAGACTTGTTTCCATAAGTCTGGGTCATATGAACTAGTTGAGTGAGCCTTGTGGTTGGTGGCGATGGGAGAGAGAGAGAGAGAGAGGGAGGTTGTGGCGTTCTTGATAATTATATGGAGGAGGAGGAGGAGAATGAGGGGAAAGAGGAGGGCGGGGCAAGAGTAGAGTCAATGAAGTATAAGGAAAAGATTCTATGTCGGTTACTAGGTTACATTAAAGGGAGGTCTATATTATTCTCTCTCTCTCTCTCTCTCTCTCTCTCTCTCTCTCTCTCTCTCTCTCTCTCTCTCTTCCAATAAATCAACATGGCTGGCTTCATTGGTTTTATAGGTTATGTTATTTTTTTGTAATATTTTAGTTCATTTTAACTGCATTGTTCTTCCCTTTGTGTGTGGCCATTGCTCTCTCTCTCTCTCTCTCTCTCTCTCTCTCTCTCTCTCTCTCTCTCTCTCTCTCTCTCTCTCTCTCTCTCTCTCTCTCTCTCTCTCTCTCTCTCTCTCTCTCTCTCTCTCTCGCATCGTGTGTGTGTGTGTGTGTGTGTGTGTGTGTGTGTGTGTGTGTGTGTCAGTACTAGCGTGTATGTTCACAGTGGGTCAGGTTATGCTCTAGTAGAGAGGATATTCGGCTTAACTCATGGGTGTAGGTGCGGCTTCGTGTGTGTGTGTGTGTGTGTGTACCCTCTTCCTACATATATCACTTATGTACCCAGATTCCTCCTCTTGTTCTGTTGTTCCTGTTCCTCATCCTGCTCCTCCTCCTCTTCCTCTTCCTTCTCATTCCTCATTTTCACTTATTCTCTCTACGGTTTATTAATCCCACCAATAATATTCTGTTCGTTCCATTCATTTCGCTCAATTTACCACCACCACCACCACCATACGTCACATCGCCTTCACCGGGGTTAAACTTAAGTCATCATACTCAGTTTCCAGTCACCCTATGTAAGTTACTCACGCTACTACTACTACTACTACTATGCGCACTTCATTAGTTATCCCATTCCACCTCTTCCTTTACCTTCCCCCATCTCTCCCCTCCCCCGCCTACCAGTCTGCCCCCACAGTCACCCCTCCTGCCAGTCACTCACCCTCGCCACCTCTCTCACTCACCCCACCAGTCAGCCAGTCACCTCGCAATCCCTTTTGTCATCGTAATAAGCAATTTAGTCGAGCATACAATTTCCAGCTGACCACATCACGTTTCCACTTATTCCTTTCCTCTCTTCACTCTGTCTTTCTTTCCTCTGCGATTTCCTTCCTTCCTTTCACTTTATTTTCTTCCTTACCTTTCTAATTACATCTTCCACTCTTTCTTTCTTATTTCCCTCTGATTTCCTTCTTTCCTTTCCTCTTATTTTTCTTCTGTTTTCTTATTTTCTTTTCGTCCTCCCTTACTTTCCTGTATTCCTTTCCCTCTTTTTTTTTTTACGTTTTCGTTTCGTTTTCTTCTTTCCCTTTCATCCGTCCCTTTCGGTTTTCCGTTTTTTCTTCTTCCGTTCGTCATTTCTTCCTTTCATTCCTTCTTTCCCTTCCATCCGCCCTTTCCTGTTTTCCTTTTTCCCTCCTTCTTTCCTCCCTCCCCTGTCTGTTTGCCTTCCAGTCCCTCCGTGCAGTATTCCCTTGTCCATTGTTACTGTTTTTTACGATCCGTCCAGTTTTGCAGTTTAAGTTGTGTCTTTTTAATGTAGTAATTTGGTAAACTCGTGTTGTTCGGGAAAATTATCTTTACTATTAGCTTAGATTAGAGGCTGGGGAAAGGAAAGACAAATTGTGACTCTGGTGTTAAGATTTTATCAGTGTTGTGTTCACTGCCGCTGCATCGTGTGTGTGTGTGTGTGTGTGTGTGTGTGTGTGTGTGTGTGTGTGTGTGTGTGTTCGCTGTCATCCTCGTGGAAGAAAGCTGACGTCGCACTTTTGGAAACACGTTCTTTTTCCTTCTTCGCCTCGTCAAAATGTCTTGCCCAAGAGTGCGGCTGGCGGGAAGGGAGGCAGCGAGCGGGGAGCCGCGGCGGAGCAGTGACGCTTCAGCTGCCACTCCCGCCACCGTGGTTGTATATTCCGTCCAGAAAATAAATTATAAAAGTCGTTTTTGTGTGTGATTTAAGATGACTCATTGATCAAGCACAAGGACAGACCATTGCTGAGTGACGAATGGCCGTTGTACAAGTTTTTCGGAATGTCTGCGGCCTTGAACTGATTGGAGACAAGAGACAGTGGCTCCGTTCAGTCTTGGTGTGATGTGCCGCGCCGCGCCTGGCGGTGACCATGTTGTCAGACCCTTATCGCCGTGACCTGGCCCTCGGCACCACCCCTGACATGCTGCGGAAGCCCGTGCCACCCATGGCCACCATGCTGGACGGCCCCTGGGGCACTCCTGCCTCGGGGCCACGCTGGCGAGGCTATGACCGTCCAGGCCACGACATGAAGGGCTTCCACTTCCACACTGACCTGGGCGAGGCGTGGCTCCTGCAGCCGCGAGAGGAGCCTGACGACGGCGACCCCGATGTACACATCCCCGGCCTGAGAAGGAGCTTGAGGCTCGCCACGCCCGTTCTGGAGGGCGGCAGTGACGGCCTGCAGAGTGAGGCGGAGAGCGACGTGACGCCAGACGACGAACTGGACGACTTGGCTCTGCAATACTTCACTGCCACCCACTTGGAGGCAGGCCCCGAGGAGGCCGTTTATGCCCCCTCGCAGCCCCTCATCCCCATCGTGGAGGAAGAAGAGGAGGAGGAAGAGGAAGCAGAGGAAAATAAATTAGAAAGAAAAGAAGTAGAAATCATTAAAGAGGAAGAAGAGGAGGAAGAGGACAAAGAGTTCCTGAACAGCACCGCCGAGGAGTGCTCTGACGCAGAGTGCAGCGTCGGGGGTAGCGCGGCGTCCTCGGTGAGCGGCGGGCGTGGCGTGGGCAGCGTCACGCCGCGCCTGGACGACTGGCACAAGGCCGTGGGCGCCACCTCCCGGCTGGGCTGGGCGCTGCTGCTCTACCACGCCGTCAGGAACAATATTGAGCCTCGCACCTTTGCTCGCTTGGCCTTCCAGGTACTGACTCGAGGGTCGCATGGTGCCGCGGTGTGTTGTGTGCCCGCGTTCGTGTCCTCAGCCTCCTTTGACGTGTTATCTCTTCTCACCCACAGGGGAGCCGCGAGTATGTGCGGGCCGTGGCAGACTACAGGGTTCGTGAAGGCCCTGGGCGGGATCACTCGCTGCTGTGCTTCAGGAAGGGCGACATCATCAGGGTGACCGGGCCGGACAGATATGGCGAGAATGGTGAGTATTGTGACTTATTTTCCCTTGCGTGCAACTGTATGTTCCTTCCTACACCAGTACATCATGTTTATCGGCGTCGCAGACGCCGATCAACAGATTGTCCATCTTCTTGTTGTTGTTCTCTTCAAGTTGTTTTCCTGGTTTGCCCATGCATTGTAGACATGACATTGTATAATAACATTTGTTAGCCCTGATGAACCCTACAACATGGCATTGTAAACAGTCAGGGTCTTGGCCTGTGGCGCCGGTAGGCCTTCATAGTAGGGCCTGATGGTCTGCCCCAGCTCGTTGTGGCGCAGGCAAGTGTTTATAGTGGCGCCATCTTTACTTTTCAGCATTTTCCATTTTAGACCCTTAGTTGCATAATATAAATTGTTGGGTGTGTGTTGGAGGGTCATGCGACGCCGATCTAGCACAGTTTTTGTGCTATTTACATCGGTATTCTTCTTACACTAGTATATTCCTGCATGCACCACTCTTCTCCATACATTAATATTTTCCTGGGTAAACCAGTATTTCCTTGTGTGCACCAACACTTCCTTAACGAACCAGTATTTTCAGCTCTTGTCATATAGTAGTAATTCTTTAAAGTCGCTCTCATCATCCTTTACATTTCACCAATACTCATCTTTTAGCAATCACTGAATACCTTCATTCACTCAACTTTAACTAGAATTCATCTCGTCCTCAACCAGTACATTTTAGTCTCACTGGACCGACCCTTGTTATTACTTGTCATCTTCTCCGCGCCTTTCCTTGCAACTCCCAGGATTTATGACTTGCAGAGGCTACCACACTCCTCGCGCCACCCTCCCTCCCCTCTCTGTTGCCTGGCACCTTTCACCCTTTCCCAGCAACACCCCAACACTCCCCAGTCACCTCAGCCTCATCAGAATTCGCAACACCTCGCAATACCACTTTCTAGTCCATCCCATCCCTTCACTCCATAAGACACTTGTAACACAGGGCGCAATCATCATCGTCATCATTTTTGCTTGGTCGTGTACTCTGCCTGTCACATGTAGCCTTTCCCCTCCCCTCCTCTTACACACCTGTCGGCTTCGGTCATAGAGTCTCCCGTTTATGTATTAAGCCTACCACACGTCACAATTTTCTTGACATGATATTTGATTTTCTTGAACTTGACTTCGTTTCTTGTAAGTTAGGTTCTTTATTTACACTTGTTTTCTATACGGTAACTGTCGCTGTCTATGATATATTTTTCGATCTTTTCTCTCGTTTTCCTCCAATATTTTTTTTCTTTTTCTGCTACACACTTACCACACCTGTCACAAACTAGCCACACCTGTCTCAACTTATCGCACACAGGTCAGAAGCTATTACACACATGGTTCACCGCGTCACTCTATCCCCACTGCTCCCTCACGTCTTCTACACCTGTCTCAAGTAACTCACACCTGCCTCATCCCGTGACACACCTGCTCTTGCCCGTTCCTCTTCTCACCTGGGAAAGATTTATCCTTCCTTTCGGGCAGGTGTTCGGGATTATTGCTCGCCAGGTGCTGAACGGTGGCGCTGTGTACGGATGCAATGGTGCCTGACGTACATGTGTGTGTGTGTGTGTGTGTGTGTGTGTTCAGCGCCACCAAGCACACAGGACTTGTTACGTAACCCTGAACGTCTGCCTGGTCATCCCTCTGTTTTCACACACACACACACACACACACACACACACACACACACTTTCACTCGTGTCAAGTCCGCTTTGGACGGTAGAGTCTTTTTTTTCTCATTTGACGGATTACACTCATTGTTTTTATTGTCAAGTCTTTTCATTCATGTTGGTACACACTCATTCTTTTCGGCAATTAGTAAGCTATGAATTAAAAACATGATATTGCTCTTCTGTTTTGTTGAATATAATTTGATTTTCTTGAACTTCCATTCGTTTCCTTTAAGTTAGTTATTATATTTACACTATTTTCCAACTCAGTAACTTCCATTGTTCATCATATATTCTTCGATCTTTTTCTCCTGTTTTCCTCCACTATTTTTCTTTCTTATCCAGTCTTCTCTTGTCAAATTGTCTACACACCTTCCCTGTTGTACGGTTCTGGTTAACTCGTTTCCGTAACCCCGACACTTCCTACATTTCCTCCTCCCCCCTTCCCTCCCTTCCTCTCATTCATCGTTCTCTTCCTCGCCTCCGTAACCCCAACGCTTCCTACATTCCTCCTTCCCTTGCTCCCTCATTCATCGTTCCCTTCCTCGCATTCGTAACCCCAACGCTTCCTCAGTTCTTCCTGCCTTTCCTTCCCTTTCATCTTTCGTTCCTCTCAATTCTTCTTGCTTTTCCTTCTCTTCCTCCTTCCCTATCATCTTTCGTTCCCCTTATCGCCTCTCAATTCATCTTGCCTTTCATTCTCTCCCTCCTTCCCTATCATCTCTCGTTCCTCTCAGTTCCACCTGCCTTTCCATCTTCATCGTTTCCCTCTCCTTCCTTCCCTTTCATCTTTCGTTTCCCTCAACTCTTCCTGCCTTTCCTTCTCTCCCGCCTTCCTTTCCAGTTTTCGTTCCCTTTATTGCCTCTTCCCATCCTTCCTTCCGCCCCTCTCCTCCTCCTCGGGCCTCATCACCCCCTATCGCCTCTCCACATCCTCCCTTTCGCTCCTCTCCCCCTCCCTGGCCTCATCACCCCTTCCTTCCCCCCCCAGGCTGGCTTCAGGGGGCTATGAACGGACGCTCCGGCCTCTTCCCTGTGGACTACGTGGTGCCCATCGGACGCGCCGAGGCAAGGTCCGCTGTTGCCGCCGCCGCCGCTTCGAAGACGGCGACGACAGCGGAGACGATAACGACGACTACGGTGTCTCAGGTGGGTGAAGAATGAAGACTTTGTGGTTGTTGCTTAATATTGCCGCTACGTATTACATGATCCTTATAAGATTTGCTTGGTGAAGGAAGATTACTAAAGTTGTTGGTTTGATGTAGTACATGTGTAGAAAATGTATGAAGAGTAAAGTTACTAAACGAGCAGCCGAATGTCGGATCTTAGGAACTGTTTATTAATTCACAAAAGCATGAACACGCAAATTATTTAAGATTCAGTTGACCTCACATCCAATATTCATGCTTAGACGGTCACCATTAACACTGTTGGCGGCGGTGGTTTATTTATGAAAATCCGAGAATTGCTACGATTTGCTCAGTCACGGTTAAGGACACACATAACACACGCCTCCTGGAAACACCTGTCCCATAGAGCCATTACCCCCAGGCGCAGGTGGAGGTGGTGGACTCACTGGCGGAGAGCGAGGTGGAGGTGGCGCGCATGGGCGGTGGAGGGTGGACGCAGCCCGAGCCGCCCCACCAGACCCTCAATACCACGCACTCCACCATTCATCTACACGGCCACCACGACGACTCTGGCCACTCCTCGGGCGGCGAAGGAGGCGGCATGGGCGGCCCGGGAAGCGTGATGGGAGTGTCTAGCGTGGAAATCGGAGGGCACAGAGGAAGCAGCCCGCCCGTGGTCCATGATGGAAAGCACTCACTCCTCCAGTTCGCGCTCCAGCACTTCCGGGTGTCCAAGGAGCAGGGCATCGTGCAGCCTGACGGGACGCTGCAGACCAAGACCAAGAAGAAGAAGGCCAACAAGGACAGCCAAGCGGGATGGACGTGGAAAGAACAGGTGAGAAGACGCGGCTTTACACAAACTTATTAACTAGTCTTTCTTTTCTTGTTTCATATCTCATTTATCTGGTTTCTTAATTAAGATGATGTTTTTCTCTAATTCCATACACCGGACACATTTAATTAAAGCCTAAGTATATAAAAGAAATTACCTCAGCTCTTGTCATATTTTGCTTGTAATTTTCCTTGTAATGGTGTATAACAATTACATTCGTACGTACATCAGTGCTTCGGGGAGAATGATTGGTTTGATTCTTTTACGTATCGTTATCATACCCATTTAAAGCTTCCTAAGTGTAATTTTATCTCCGGCAGCATATGTTAGGATGATTTTTTCCCCTCTAATTCAGTGTTATTCGTAAAAACCTCATTGAATTATAGTGATGGCCTCATTTTCCTTTTCTTTGGCACAGGTTGAGATGGTGAAGTTCTCGCAGTCCCCCTTGAGCGCCTCGCTGCTGCCGCTGGAGGCCGAGCAGAGCCAGGTGGCCGTGGAGAGCTTCCTGGCCGTGATGCGCTACATGGGCGACTACCCGATGGCGCCCCAGCAGACCGAGGTGCACTGCGTCTACACGATACTCATGGTAAGCCACGCCCAGCCGGCCAAGGAAAATATCCCAGCCAAGAACATGAAGTAGTATAAAAATCTGAAGTATACTCAAATCATACTTTTTTTTTTTTTACAACAAAGGAGACGGCTCAAGGGCAACAAAGAGTGAAAAAAAGCCCGCTACTCGCCGCTCCCATAATAGATAACATTAAAGAATAGCCAAAAGAGAGGGCAATTTTGGGTGGAGAGGTGTCTTGATACGGGAGGAAATACAGACGAAGGAAGGCTGTTCCAGAGTTTAACAGTGTAAGAGAAGCAGAAGAGAAGAGAAGCATCCATTTCCTATCCATTCTATCATGTATTAGGTGTCTCGACTTTGTGGATAACTGTAAACTTAAAGTATCAGCTTTCCAATATTCGAATTGTACATTTACTCTGGGAACTTTTGGGTAAATTATGGGTGAATGATTTCGGGTTCAGTTTCTATTCACTGTAAACATTGGTGATTTTGGAAATGAAAGAACTGTGTTTTAAAAGATTACATTTCTTGCATGGTTGATCGTGTGTGTATGTGTGTGTGTGTTCTCACCAGTAAAAAGAAAACTCATGCCTGTTTCCCTCCAACAGAATTGCCACAAGAATCCTGTGTTGAGGGATGAGGTGTACTGCCAGATCATGAAGCAGACCACAAACAACAAGTCCTCCATCCCTGACTCCTGCCAGCGAGGGTGGCGCCTCTTCTCCATCCTTGCCGCCTACTTCACCTGCTCCGACACCCTCAAGCCATACCTCTTCAAGTACCTTGAGACAGCGGCTTATGACAAGAGGAGAGCCTATCACGGTGAGCCTGAACACACACACTCATACACACATTGCTGGCTGCCAATCACCAATCCAGCAAGTGATCAGTGTGGGTGAATGACAAACACACACAACCACCCACTGTATTCCCTAATAACCAAGGCAACTCTCTCCAGGGACAGCGATGGTGTGTCTGCAGAACCTCCGCAAAACTTTCAACTATGGCGGCCGCAAGAATGTTCCAAGCATCGAGGAGATCACGGCCATCACTGCTGGACGCAACTCCAAGCGACAGATTTACCGCCTGCCGGGAGGCACCGAGCGTGTCATCAACACCAAGAGCACCTCAGTGGTCCAGGTGAGGCAGAAAGTTTTGTGTGAACTGTTTGCCCTAGGTGTGGTATTTTTTATACAATAGTGGGAGGCAGTCAGTGAAGAAAAATATAAAAGTACCTACTTTTTCTAAAATATAGCAAAATAATCATGGAAGGAGGAGGAAACATGCATGCATGCTTAATAATGTCGTAGTATTCTTATATGTAGTTCACATTTTGTGATTTTAGCAAATACTACTTAGTTTTAGTAAAGTTTTAAGGCAAAATATATGTTTGTAGATCAAGTGACAATGAGAGTGTATCTCAGAGTGTATGTTATATATGTAATACTCCCCAGGACATCATTGAGGAGATGTGCAACCTGATCAGTGTGCGGTCAACTCAGGAGCAGGAGGAGTACAGTCTCTACTGCATTGTGGAGGGCGACACCTTCACCATGCCCCTGGCACGGGAGGAATACATCCTCGATGTCACTACAGAGCTCCTCAAGAACCAGCAGGTGAGGGAGGAAAAGTATCCCAAGGCAAGGAGGATAGTGCTGTTTATTAATCATTTTATACATTTTATTTGTGAGGATTCAGCATAATTTATGTGTGTTGCTTTTGGATTAGATGATATACAGATTCAACACTTGCTTGACCTTGTATGAAATCTAAGGCTGGAGTGTTTAGCAGCCCACTGAGCTATCTTTGTGCCCCTTGTTCCTTTCTGTATGTCTAGCACTTGTTTTTTTTTCCAGCAGAACATTTAGTCTAAAACTTATAGGATAGAGAAGAATGTTCACATCAGTTAAGTCTCTTGGTATCTGCTTTTCAACCACTGCTACCTCACTTCTTTTGACATCTTGAACAGGTGTTCTACTTGATCTTCTGCCGGAGTGTTTGGTACTACCCTCTGCGTCTGGACAATCCTCTCTACTATGAGGTCGTGTTTAACCAGATTGCCCCAGACTACCTAGAAGGCCTTCTGCTCGTCACACCAGGGGAGCAGCTGCAGCAGGAAGTCATTGTGAGTCACGTCACTTGGGGCTGCTACTATCTTTCATGGCCTATGCTGAAAGCCATAACATAGCTGTCATGTACCATTTGAATGTAACAATTTAAGCTGTTAATCATCAATGATTTCAGGAGACTGTTGCCACCTCTTGTTACCTTTGTTATATTATTAGATCATCATCATCATTTCATCGACGCCTGCTCCTAGGAGCTCCCACCCGGGGATGGCCACGGCATAAGAGCTTCCATCTTTCTCTATCCAGACATCCCTCCTTGCCTGCTCAAAGTTTCTCAAAGAACTTTCCCCCCTCTCCCTAACGTACTCTTGCACCCTATCCCTCCATTTCACTGGAGGTCGTCCTCTAGCATTCCCTCCCTCTATCTCACTCACATACACCCTTCTGATCATCTTACTCTCCTCCATTCGCTCCATGTGGCCAAACCACTTTAAAGTGTCGCTTCACTTCTTCCACACCACCACACTTCTTCCCTTCACCCCTGTGACACATTCCAAAACACTCGTACACACTTTCATTACTCATTCCACCCATTCTACTCACACCACAAGCACTCCTCAAATAACTCATTTCCACTGCTTGCACTCTTCCAGGCCTACGTTTCACTTGCATATGTTCACGATTCGTCCCAAAGATCCTACCACCATTCTTCCTTGCAATGCCGTTTCTCTTATCTCTCCCTCCGTACCACCATGCATACACATAACTGATCCAAGGTACTTAAACTCACTGACCACCTCCATTTCTTCACCATTCAAAATTATTTTGCATTCTTTTTCACATTTAATTCCCACTCTATATGGGCATACAAAATCTACAACCTCACTTCTACTTTGCTCACAAACCATCACTTTACTTTTGTTGACATTTACTTTCTCCTTTTACATCATCTAGGCATTAATGCTAACATATCCCAGTACTGCAATATTATTATTCTCTAACTATACCTTATGAACTAGCACCAGCATCATTTAGACTAATTGATCCATTCCCACCTGCAGTATGACATAGCCAAGGTGGCGGCACTGCTGCACCGTGCCGCTGACCTTGAGGAGGTGCCCACCATGAAGGAAGTGAAGTACCTGCTGCCCAAACCAGCCCTCACTGTGCGGGACGTCAAGCCACCACAGTGGGTCAACATGGTACAGTCAGCCTGGCCTGAGGTGGCCTCCCTTACCAGCCTCCAGGCCAAGGCACAGGTCCTGGGTGAGTGATAACCTCTCTTGTTGATGCCTCACTCTCCTTCAAACCAGAGACTAGCAACAAACTGAAAAAATCCTTGTATGTTAATCATGCCACATTAGGATTCAGCTCAAGATATAACCATACATATCTACATATACCGATTCGTGTATCCTTTTAGTTATGATAACCCAGTAGCAGTGACGGGCCAAATATGTGGCTTTAACGCGTACCAACGACAGGCCAAATTATTACCATGACATAAACACGCCAATAAGAAACATGATTGTCACAGCTACTGGGTTAAAAAATACAAGTGAACTTCAAGCCTGCACACCCCCCTAGAATGTTTTCATGGGATATAATTCTTTCCTCTCAGATAAACTTTCTTGTTGATTTGCCAAAGTGTATGATCAGCCTTCTCGTAAGTAAACAAGACTAAATATCCATATTATTCCCTCCCTGAACAGAGATCCTGCAGTCCTGGCCGCTCTTTGGGTCCTCGTTCTTTGCAGTGAAGAGAGTGATGGAGCCGAAGGAGCGCACAGACTACATCCTCGCCCTCAACAAGAACGGTGTCCACTTCCTCGACCTTGTGACCCACGTGAGTCTGACCTCTTGTCAACGATAAAACCTGTGTTACACTACTAATATGACCTCCTTAGCTAAATACCTTTAGACTGATCTATAAATGAGTTAAATCCCAATCTTTCAAACAACCAATATCTACAATCTGTTACCAATGTAACCTTAAAGTAAACCCTTATCATTTATTCATATATCTATCTTTTATTGTGTCCACTTGTCCTAACACTGTCGCCCCTTCACAGGAGACGATAACAAGGTACACTCTGGCGGAGGTGATGAGCACTCGCAAGGTGAAGAGTGAGGACGAACTCTTCCTTGACATGAAGTGTGGCAACCTGATGCAGCAACGAATCACCCGCATCCAGACTGACCAGGCACACGAGATATCCCGCCTCATCCGTCAGTACATCACCATCGAGCAGCGGGTAACAGGCCACGCCCGTGGAGACCACCCGAGGGACGTCACGCTCTCCAGATGAAAGAAACTATGCTCCCTAGATGCCTTAGATGTTACTGATTCTCCCTGAGTGTGCCGATGTTTGAGAATGGTGGTTGGTGTTGATGTGGCACTCTGCCTGCCACTCTCCAGACGAGGGGAATAATGTGTCGTAGATTGTTGTTTCTCTTTAGGTGTGTCGGTGTGAGAAGGATGGTCGAAATTGAAAAGGACATTGGAAAGCCATTACTGTATGTCATGTTTTTGTGCTCTATTTGATGTTTTGATTGTCCTTGTGTGTGCTAAGGTGAGAGTGGCAGTAGACATTGAAATGGGAGTGTAAAAAGCCACAGGGTTTGATGTAGAGTCTTCCTGAGTATGTTGAGGCATGAGAATGTGGCTGGTATTGGAAAGGGAGCTGGAAGGACTTTGGGGCCTCAAGCTATTGTACAGAAGTGTTCTGAAAAATTAATACTGATACATTTCACTAACACTCAATTTACATGAAGTTTACAATAATATGGTTGTATGACTTATGATACTCAGTATTATCAGTATATCTGTGTCGGTGTGACTCACTTGTGTGGTTCTGCAGGTGTTGCATCAGGACTATTCAAGAAAGTTATTTTAGAGACTGAAAACTTCACAGCAGAAGTAATGTATTTAAGTGAGCATCCCTGACCCAAGCAAGCAATGTGGGCTGTTGAGATGTGGCTCAAACCTTAAGCAAAACAAACTGCAGGGAGCTGGGAGCCTCAGTGCTGCCCAGGACACAGCAGGAAGTGGTTTTGTTGACTTGATGCCGTCCATTTGCCTCATGCTTTAACAGTTTGTCTGTATGTACATGTATGTGTGTGTGTGTGTGTGTTGAGTTGAGGCTGATGATAAAGAATCTGACAAAAAGACATTTCCCTATGAGATTATCATTAGAAATGTGTATATATGGTATAACAAAGTGCTGGCCGGTGTGCATGTGTGTGTTTGGGGAACGCGTGTGCAAGAAGTGGAGAGGGAAGTTCTAACAAGGCTCTGTCATGATGCCATATTACGTATTATAAGGGAACACAGATGCGCCAGGTCTTGGGTCGCTGGACCAGACTTGGTCAGCTGAGGTGCTGCTGACCAGAAACTACACCAATTTCTGACAACTTTGTTGACTTTTTAAAACTGCATGTATGATGCAAAAATTATGATCTATTATTCTAAAATATTACATATATGAAATTCCAGAAATTTGCTTCTACCAAGATATTTTTATATTTTTATATATTTTCTGTTCTTCCAGTCAGCAGTAGCTAACATATGCATTTCTATTAGTGACAATTGTAATCTATTTCCCCGTTCAATACTGGATGCCGTGAAGCCTGAGGTGTGTAACAAGGACAATGCTGGAGCCCAGACCTCTTAAAGCACTGCTCAAGTTTGTGATGTGATGTACATGATTGTTAAAGTGTTTTATATCTCACTAACTTTATACATATATATACAGCTGTAACAAGATTATAATAAATGTTTAAGTGTATGTATGTTGTGAATATGCCCTGCTCAAGTATCTTATCCTTGTTTATTTTATATAATTTGTGGCACGGGCTTATAACTGTGGGTGGCCGCTGTGCTCAACTCTGCGCATTGGCCCTTGAGCCTGTTGAGTAAAAGAAATATTACCACGAGATATGCAACAAGTGTGACACCCTGGCCACCACAATTTACCGACCTGAAAGGGGGGATAAACAGCTGGGTGAGCTGTGCACCGATTGCTCCGCACTGGGATTCGAACCCAAGCTCGTGGATTCGTAGCAAGTCGTTTTAGCCTCTACAGCACAGGGCGACTTAGCTATTTTTCAACCCCAATTAAAAGAGAAAATGACATTGATTGCAGTAGCATTACAAGATAACATTAACCCCTCAGAGCCGCAAAAGTCATTGAAAAATACTCTTCGAAACTGAGAAAGTCCATCAAAGATGTTTATTGGAAAATTTTCTGGCGCACCCTGCTGTGAAATCTGTTTCTTTCTAGGTCGTCGCATTTGGCTGGAATTCCATGATTCCCGAAAAATTCATTTCTGGTGCGGCGTACAGAAAAAGATATTGAAGGAAAGTTGCTCATTTTGTCACAATGGAGTCTGAAAAATATAGTTTATAATCTTTGACGAGGAAATTTACAGCCTACAGAGCCAAAGTTGTGAAACAAAAAAAAATTTTGGTAAATTTTTGTATTTTTTTCCATTCTGGAATGAATCTTATTTAATTTGTAGAAAATCATCCGTATAACTCAACTGTGAAATCAGATTATGATTTGGACTGATTGTTTGGCTGGAATTCCATGATTCCCGAAAAATTTCAACTTTTTACTGATGCAACGTAATGACAAATTTATTGAAGTTGCTCATTTTATCACGATGGAGT
This sequence comes from Eriocheir sinensis, assembly GCF_024679095.1. Lineage (NCBI taxonomy): Eukaryota > Metazoa > Arthropoda > Malacostraca > Decapoda > Varunidae > Eriocheir > Eriocheir sinensis. The sequence continues at coordinate 18,952,646 of NC_066513.1, read as the reverse complement.
CTGAAAAATTTACTTTATAATCTTTGACTTGGAAATTTACTGCCTACAGAGAGCTAAAGTTGCAGTGAAAGTTTTTCATTCTGGAATGAATCTCATTGAATAAATGTTGTAGAAAATCATCCGTATAACTCAACTGTGAAATCAGGTTATGATTTGGACTGCCTGTTTGGCTGGAATTCCAAGATTCCCCAAAATACCAAGTTTTTACTGGTGCAACGTACACAAAAATTTATGGAAGAAAAGTTGCTCATTTTATCACGATGGAGTCTGAAAAATATAGTTTATAATCTTTGACCTGGAAATTTACTGTCTACAGAAAGCCAAAGTTGCAGTGAAACTTGAAAAAATATTTTTTGTAGTTTTTCATTCTGGAATGAATCTCACTGAATAAAAGTTGTAGAAAATCATCCGTATAACTCAACTGTGAAATCAGATTATGATTTGGACTGACCATTTGGCTAGAATCCCACGATTCCCAAAAAAAATCCAACTTCCGTTTCCCACTTTTGAACACTCCTGTGAACAAAATATTGGTTCATCTAGAACATCAGGTAAATCAGTGGAGGTGTCAAGACTACGCTCAGCTTGCACATGACGAGCAGAAACTAAAGGAAGACCGCCAAAACAGATAGGCTGAGGGAATATAATCGCTCTGGTCACTTAGGATCGATATACACATAGTTACGCGTGCCGTTCAATTTCCAGAGAGCTTCTCGTTTTCTGGCACTGGCATCATGCTCATCCCCCACGTCAGAAAAAATCATATGATGCCAGTGTCATAGTCGTTGTTAACCCGGTAGCAGCGACGGGCCAAATTTGTGGCTTTACCGTGTAGCAGCGACGGGCCAGATTTGTGCCATGTTTAAACCCCCCAAAATAGATGATATATAAACTGATCACAAATGGTTCGATATATATTATGAAATGGTTTGTGTGAGTGATGATTTTTTTCTCATTTTTCTCGCTTAGAGGGACCATTAAGAAACATGATCCCCGCTGCTACCAGGTTAAGGAGTTAAAGGCATGTCCATATAATATGATTTGTACATACGTACTTGGGCACAATGAAGCTTTATCAAGTTATAAGATATACCCCTCAATAGTTAGATCATTATTCTATAAGTAAGTGCACAGTACAGCTAAGGACCTGCAATATTATTGTCAACTCAAGACTTGAGAAAAGATAGCATTGCAGGTCCTTTGCTATACTGTGTACGTTTACTTGCAGAATAATAATTTACATAATGAGGGTTTTTATCTTATGAAAAAATAGCTTCATATACCCAAATGCGTACAAATCATATTATATGGACATATCTTAAATTCACTTATATTGCTAAAGGACTCATTGTCAAATTCTCTTCGAAAACTTGCATTGAAAAATAGTGGTCACCCCTCTCTCTGCCCAAGGAATAAACTTGCATTGAAAAATAGTGGTCACCCCTCTCTCTGCCCAAGGAATAAAATTTTTGGTGTTAATAGCCCTATTATAAACAGGTCAATTATGGATTACAAGTGTGCAGAAACACTCATGTCGACTACGAATAAGTGAGATAATGAACATTGAAGTCCATACTTACTTTTGTATAATATCATATCATCAATCTACAATTTTAAAACAAATATTTGCATGTGATAACATCCTCCTGAAAAGATGGTGTTATCAGATTGAAGATAAGGTGACAAGTAAGGGAGATAAACTACATTTTATAGCAAGTTGTAGGCGCTGGGAAAACAGTAACACACACACACACACACACACACAGAATTAACTGCATCTAATTATCAAAATATAAAATTGAAGGTCTGGAGACATTAATTAAGACAGAATACAATGAAGTATGCAAAATGGCAATGAAGTGAGTAATAATAAAAAAAAATGAGTGTGTGTGTGTATGTGTGTACATCCTGCTGTCCTTATAAAACAAAGCCACTCGTCCAGTGCCTACAGCCTGGTATATAAAGTATTTAGTAACCTCCCTACCTTCCCAACTTACTTGTAAAATATGACAAAATCAATATGTTCAGAAGAACTTTATCATGTGCAACTACTCATTTTTACAATAGATTGATAATTACATAAAAAATCAGCATGGACTAAGTCATTAGAAACATCTACGACCACAGCTTTGACTCTGACTTGTGTTACCTCTTTATTTTCTCACCAATTTGAGACTTTCTCATCACAAATGTAACCCAGTATTGTTATTCTGTCCAATGATGAAAAAGCAAATTATCATTAGTCAGCACAAGTGAGCTGAAGAGAATAGAATTGAAATTTGAAGTACACAGGAGATGGTAATGGTAAAGGAAAAGACATGATGATGTATGAAAGGATGATTGAGAACAAGGGAAAAGAGAGCTGCAAGTTAAAATAAGATCAAGGAAAATGGAGACAATGTATCAGAGAAAGGAATGTTACTATTAAAAATGTGGTGATTCTGCACTGAAAACCAGCAGGATGTGAAAACAGCATGAATAAAAGAGCCTGAGACAGGAGAGGTAGAAAGAAACCTGAACAGGGAAGTAGCAAAGCAGGAGGAGCCCCTGTGTAAACAGAAGAGAGGTTGGGGAATGGGCAAAGCACAAGGGAGCCATGAGTGATCCTGGAAAGAAGAATATCGGGAAGCACCACAAGGGAGGTGGTAGGACCAGTTGTGGCTATGGGGGCTAAGCCCCCAAACCAAGGACTCAGACTTAAGATGGGGCATAGGGGTGAAGCAAGCAAAATAACCCTAGAATGGGTCTTTGTCAGGCCAAGTTTGAAGCAGAGTACAGAGCAGCAATGACTGATTCAGTGATGGGTAGGACAGCCTGGGCAGAAGAAATTACATCCTTCACTACAGTTTGCACAACTATATTTCTGAAGCAAGCAAAACGATCATGGCAAGGTTTAGCACAAAGTGAGCTGCATGCAATAAATCTACAGGGCTAACCATGGGGGCCAAAACACCAACAGTTTCGGCATTGGTGTATGGGAGGGATGAATGGGCTGACTTTGCAGTAAGTTTCATTGACATATATTTCTGAAAAAAAATCTTAGCCTTTGAATACAACTTAGGGAATTCCTGTTGGGTATTTATGGCAGGTCTTTTAACCGTAAAAGCGGGGACTTATTTTGCCGTGCCTGTCCTCCCACGCGGGCATATTCAGGCAAAAACATACCTCATTTCAACCTTTTATACCTTCACTCCTACTTCACTCACGTGCAGCTAAATTGTCCTGTATTGAAGAAAGTCATCTCTATCTAAAATGGGTCGATAAACTAAGCTGTCATCTGCAAAAAATCTAGTAGTAGAGGTAAGTGATAGTGGGAGATCATTAATGCAAGAAAGGAAATGAAGGGGGCCCAAGACGGTGCCTTGAGGTACCCCAGAAGTTACAGGAATAGATGAGGATTGACTACCATCAAGAACAACTTTTTGCTTAGGGGTAGTCAAAAATGTGGTAATACAATTAGAAAGTTCTCCCCTTATGCCATAATATTCTAATTTAGCTAACAGTCTTTGGATGGGGAACTTTGTCGAAGGCTTTGGCAAAGTCGAGTATTATGGCGTCAACTTGTCTAATTTTTGGGTTGTTAAGGGACTGCAAAGTGTCATGTGTGGTCACAAGTAATTGAATTTCGCATGAACGTTTGGGCCGAAAGCCGTGCTGACTGTCAGTCAGTATGCTTTGCCTTTCGAAGTGGTCCATTATGTGTCTATGAATTATATGTTAAAAAATTTTGCAGGGACCTGAGGTTAGCGAAATAGGTCCATAATTTGCAGGGAAGGTTCTGTCTCCGGATTTAAAAATTGGTGTCACATTTGCTAAAAGTCAGTCAAGAGGGAGTTCTCCGGTTTGTAATGTCTGAGAATATAACCTGCAGGATAGGTGCAAGAATGCAAGCATTAGCTTTTAGTATCCTGCAGGGTATATTGTCTGGTCCAGTCGCTTTGTCAGTGTCAACCTCAGATAATAATTTCTCAATTCCTTGGGTGTTTAAATAGAGGGGAGGAATTTTTGGGGTGTGGTGATGTTGGTATGTCTGGCAAGTTTGCATGTTCTTGTGTAAAAACAGATTGGAATTGTTTTTTAAGTGTGTCAGCTTTATCTTGTGGGTGTGTGGCCAAGGAACCGTTGTATAGTAGTGGAGTAATTCCAGTCGAGTCTTGTCTGCGTACTTTGAAGAAGCTGCAGAATTTCTTGTGGTTTTGTGTGTTGTTTGTGAGAAAAGTGGATGTGTATTTAGTTTCTGCTTGTTTACTTTCATTTTGTAGTGTTTTCTGTATGTTTTTGTAGTGTTCCCAGTGTTCTGTGTCGTAACGTTTTGCTGTGTTGTATGCCTTTACCTTGTTTCTGTATAGTGACCGGTTTTGAGTGATAGTTTTCTTGGGTATGTGTTTCTCCATTGTGTCATGTATAAAGTCTCGTTGTCTGGTCCAATTTGCCTCAACAGAATTGGCCATTGGGTCTGTGTCGAGGAAATAGTCTTTAAAATCAGTTGTCTTGAGTTATGGCACCCATATCGGCTCTGTTGTATAAATAAATGTTCCTGGGTAGTTGTTTTTGTGTTGTTGGTCTAATGTTTGGGTCAATGAGTACCATGTTATGGTCACTAAGTCTCTTGAGGCTCGATACAGAAATAAAAAATAATCAACCCCAGGCAAGCCAGTCTACCGTACATACCAAAAAAATAATCAACCCCAGGCAAGCTAGTCAACCGAACATACCAGAACTCCCACGGCATTACTCACCTATCAGGAGGCTACGGTGTGATGACGTCTTGGCCGCCGAGAGGAGGAGGAGGAGCAGGAAGCACGTCGTCGCCATGCTCAGCTGGTTCGACCCTTTTGGACAGTCTGGCTCAGGGACGGTTTCTTTCAGTTGCTTGAAATCTAAGATAAACTTGTCATTGCTGCGGCTCAAATAAGTACAGTTGCTTGAAGAAATATAAGATAAACTTGTCATTACTGCGGCTCAAATAAGTACAGTTGCTTGAAGAAATCTAAGATAAACTCGTCATTACTGCGGCTCAAATAAGTACATTTTTATTTTATATCGTACTTATTCATTGTGTTCCCTTCCCTCTTGTTATTCTGCAAATTTCCTATCAGTCCCGCCGACGAGACGGGACGAGCCAACCTGTCGCGGCGCCCCCTCGTGGCAGATAATGTTCAAATACAGTGTTATGCTGACCTATATCTGGCATGATCTGCATTTACTTCCTATTGAAAATAAGACATAATTATTACTTGGTGATTTACAAAGTGCCTACACAATATCCTTCAACGTTTTCTATGGTAATAAAGGCATAACTGAAACAAATGCTACCCTGCCTTTCTCTCGACCCAGCATGGGCCAGCAAACAGGAACCTTTACACAACGTTGTGTTTAGATTGTATCTTCGTCCGTCTAAAAGTTACGTCATCAGTACGTAATAATTACGTTGTGATTTTCTGACCAAACTGTTCTTGGTGATTTCCTGATTGGTGATTTTCTGACCAAACTCTGTCGTTTAATTAACACAACGTCGTTTCCAGGTTGCTGCTTGATCCAATAGAGAAAACAATTTCAAACAAATTATGAAAACACAGTATGTCGCTATTATAAACCATCGATTCAGTGGACTCATAATGTGAATAACAGTATGATTTATGTATCCATTCAGACACGTACGTTGACAAATTTATTAAATGCATTAACTCACTTGCACATCAAAAGTGGTGTACATGATTAACAGTATTCAGAGATATAATATATTTTTCTCTCACAAATATTAATGAGAGGGGTAATTTGTGATAAATCTCGTACCCTTCAAAATTTGAATGTTTCCGCGCGTGAAACAGCGACCCCGCCAGCCGCCGCCACACTAAAAACTCCTAAGTCAAAACTCAAAACAGTCAGTCGTCGTGGCCTGGCAAATGGAGTGTGCGGGTCACCATCCCCGAAGAAACTCAGCACGGTGAGTATTAAAGAGATCTGGATCACCACCATAATTATGTAAGAGAGAGAGAGAGAGAGAGAGAGAGAGAACCTATCATTAATATATATTTTTTATGTTATTTAGGTACTAACCAATTTGCATGATTATATAATTGTAATAATTATATAAAATTATATACATAATTATCATAAGTGATTTGATTTTCATGGATAAATGCTAATAAAATTTAATTTTACATTTCAATTAACCTTTTTATATTTGAAATTAATAGTCTTGACCTTTTGTTGCAGGTGCCTACTGTTACGCCATCCACTAATTAAAAGCAAGAAACTTATCCCTTCATGCAATGGATCTCTGTACAAGGGAATTGGCTTTTCTTTTTCTTTCAGTTAGTAAGATTTATCATAATGTTTGTGGCTACTGTACAATATATACCCTTTGTATATGTAGCCTACTTTAAACAAAAACTGTGCATTTTATTCTTTCCTAATAATTCAATGTCGGTGTAAAAGCTTATGTGACAGACTTCATTATCAGTGTATATTACATTTATCTAGTTTTAAGGCTCATTAGAAACATACATATTTAGAAGATTTAAATATATCCTAGTGAAATTGTTAAGAAATATTCAGTAAATACATGTTAAGTTTCCTAATCTGGTGTTTGGAATACTCTAGACAGGTGAGAATAGGGCCCTAAAAAGTGAAGAGCATGTCCTGCAAAGGTAGCAAGGACGTTGCAATAAGGTAGCAAGAAGGTCCTCAAAAGGACATAGGTACGTTGTTTCACAACGTTGTGACAACCTTTCTGGGAGTGGACAAAGTTCTGTTTCCACAACGTTTTCACAAAGTCCCACACAACGTATCAGGAACCTATTCGTAACGTTTTGACAACGTTACTGCTACGTGATATTGTTTGCTGGGTAATTGTCCACAATTTTACACTACAAAGCGGGACTGTGGCTTTCTCTTGGCTTGCATATCGATCATAAACTGGGCTTTGAGTCATTGAGAGCATAGTTTTATATCAATTTTGTCATATGTTAGGTAAGGCATCGAAGGGAACGCAATATTCAAATCATCCTTTTCCCCTGCAATGCCGTTGAACTATGGGGGCAAATGTACAACGCCCTCACATAAAGCGTAAAAGGGACACCAACTCATTACAACATGGCAGGAAATCTGAATAAAAGTGACAAGTGGGTAGAAGGACGCGGGCCGCAGGAGGAAGAGGACGCCCACAGGAGAGGTAGGACGGGCCTCTGGGAATAAATTATGACCTCTCCCTCCCCCTTCCCTGTGTCCTTCACCCACTCTTTCCCTGTCCTAAAAATCACTCCCTCACAACCCCTCCGCTATCTAATCCGACCTCTTTCTCTAATCTCTACCCACGAGGAAAATTTTTATGTCCTATTCAAACCATTGCCGCATTCCCTTCGTTCCATTCTCTATTCCCTCTCTATTCCTTAATAAACCTATCCCTTTTCATCCCTTTCCCCGGAGTATTTCCTGCCGCTTCCTAGTTTACACACTTATGATATCTCCCCTTCCCCCTTCCTTTCTCTCAGAATAAGCTAAATATAAACAAGTTAAGTGATAATCTTGAACGATAGGGAAATAAGGAAAAGTGGACACAAGCATAATCGTTTCTCACCTTCCTTCCCATCTTTTTCCTGCTTCTAATGACTTTCTTCCTCCAGGCTACCGAAAAAGTTATTGTGTACAGGAAGAAAGAAAGGAGAGATCGGCATTCAAAGTCTTTCATTGCTGCCGTCATGTCGCTCATCCGCACAAAGCCTTCACGCCACTACGGACGCATCTATAGGATTTTTTTTTCTTCATTTTTTTTTTCGTGTGTCTGTATTTGCGTCCAGTTTTTTTAGCTGGAGAGAGAGAGAGAGAGAGAGAGAGAGAGAGAGAGAGAGAGAGAGAGAGAGAGAGAGAGAGAGAGAGAGAGAGAGAGAGAGAGAGAGAGAGAGAGAGAGAGAGAGAGAGAGAGAGAGAGAGAGAGAGAGAGAGAGAGAGAGAGAGAGAGAGAGAGAGAGAGAGAGAGAGAGAGAGAGAGAGAGAGAGAGAGAGAGAGAAACCTAAGTGATTCTACATTAATCAGATGGCTCCAAAACGATGCATTTCAACTCCAGTTGATATTAAGTTGAAGGAAGTGACGGTCGAGCTTGTTTTTGAAAGAGTCAATCGTGTTACACTGGACCACTGACGGTGGGAGCTTATTCCATTCTCGCACTACAACGTTAGTGAAGAAAAATTTGGTGCAGTCTGAATTTACTTGTCTACATTTGAGTTTTACGCCATTGTTCCTCGTACGCAAAGTGTCATCGATCATAAACAATGTTGATCTGTCTACATTCGTGAAACCATTAAGTATTTTAAAACATTCGATCAGTTTTCCTCGGAGGCGACGTTTCTCAAGAGAGAACATGTTAAGGGCCCATAGTAGATTTTTGGAAGGTGTTGATTACAAATCATCGTAGCCTTTTGTGAATTTTACTCAAAGTATGTTACCATAAGATACTTCATGAGGCGAAGTTTCATGCTAATAGCTATGAAAGAATAAATAAGAAAAATAAAAATCATGAAAAATACAGTACTTTACATATTGATGTGTTCCTTACTAAGTATGAGTCGAAATCATTCACACTTAAGTTTTGTGTATACTAGAAGAGTTAGTCTTCACTGCTTATTACCTACTTTTCCCCAAAAATAATGATATACCTCTAAAACTGATTAGTGAAAAGTTACATTCCCAACATAATGAATAATAGAATTTTCAATTTTTTTTATTAATATCTGAAAAAAGTAAGTAATAATATTTGTAGAAAATCCATTCATAAAAACGCACAAAAAAAAAAAAAAAATCAGAGAAATCGGTTGATAAATAAGAAAGTTACCCTGACGGGGAAGCGCGAACCTATGTTTCGAGAAAACGAGGCTTGAAGTTGTGGGAGTGTCGCTGCCCGGCTAATGCGTCCCAGAGATGAATATGCCTCCAGGTCCTTTTGTAGCTGTTTTCTTCTTACCTTCCTCTTGATTGGCTTGTCCATTTTGCAGTTTTCCTTCATGAGGTATTTGTAGTTCTTCTCAGTGAAGGGCACTCCCGAACTACTGCACAGGTCGCTGGACAAGTATCCATTATTGAGGTTGGACACATCCTGTGCAGTAGCAAAGTCCAACATTCCCTTGGTGGCATTTTTATGCATTTGGCAGCAGCGCCATATTCTGTGGTGCAGTGACTCATTGGGATTTTGTGTCTTCCCTCTGAGACAACGCATCATTATATCATCAGTTGTTAGCCTTTTGTAGACATCTACTAGTCTCAGCCCTTCGGATCCAATCAGAACTTGATTTTCATAGTGGAATGGCTAGGTGGAATATTGCCCTTAGACAGGTTTTTGGTAGAAGCAACTATAGAGGAGCAGTGGTAAAATGAAGACATGATGTCATATCTCATTAGCAGTTGTAGCCTGGGACGGTGAACGTGATGCCTAAAAAATTTCATGATTCCTCTTACGATCTCTTGCCTTCAGAAGGTTCAATCGCTTTTTCTGCACTCCCTTTTATACTCACCCCATCTTCAGAAGAAGTGAGGATTGTGAATATGGCGGCAGTATTGAAAAAGTGAGGGATGATAAAGGACCACAGAGTGCGAAACACCCTCCTTTGTGAAAAGCCCGAGGGCTACTGGTGACGAGTGACGAGCATGTGCCCGGCCGTGACTCACAGTGTGCAGGCAGCCGCTTCAAGGTTATTGCCATACTCTCCAGTAAAAACAAAAAAAAAAAAAAAAAAAAAAAAATTCTTTAAAATTCTAGAAAAAATCGAAGAGAAATGGAAGTTTCTCATACGCCACCGTGGACCTTTTATCATGCGCTGAGCATATGGGTTGCTTTAAATGCCGTGCAGAGGCCTTTAAATTGCTCTCAGACCCATAACACTCTGCCAAGGTATTGCCAAAGTGTTGGTGAATTACTTGAATTTAAAACCTAAAAACACCACATTTGCTCCAAAATCGCTAAAAAAATCTACTATGGGCCCTTAAGGATGGAAAGCCTTTCTTCGTAAGATTTGTTGCACAAGGAAGGGATCGTTTTTGTTGCCCGACGCTGAACACCTTCTAATTTAGCAATGTCCTTTGCATGGTGGGGAGACCAAAACTGTACCGCATATTCCAAGTGGGGTCTGACTAAACTATTGTAGAGTGGAAGTATTACATCTTTATTCTTGAATAAAAAGTTTCTTTTAATGAAGCCCAACATTCTGTTTGCTTTATTTGCTGCATCGATGCATTGCTGTGAGAATTTGAGGTTTGACGCGATTTTGACCCCCAAGTCCTTAACGCATTGAACGCTTTTGAGTTTAACGCCGCGCATTTTGAGAGAGAGAGAGAGAGAGAGAGAGAGAGAGAGAGAGAGAGAGAGAGAGAGCAATGGACTCGGAGCTTCCTCCACTGACCGATAACGCCCGGGACCCAAGTACCTGTATCTCCACTGATAAGAAATCGTAAACCTAATATGGAAAAGATGAAAAATGCCAAGAGAGTAAAAGGAATTTCTCACACTATATATAAAAAAAATAATAGAACAAAGGAAATAATCTTGATCTTTGTAGTACATTAAGATTACGTAGTTTCCTAAAGCAATACGATTAATTAAATAATGATTATACAATGATATTTACGTTGGGTCTGCTTATGGTCTGCCCTTGCGTGTGTGTGTGTGTGTGTGTGTGTGTGTGTGTGTGTGTGTGTGTGTGTGTGTGTGTGTGTGTGTGTGTGAATAGGCGTAGGAATAGCTTCATAAAACTTTGCCAACTCTTTCTTTCTTTCTTTTTCTTTTTCAATTTCCTTTTTACTTTTCGATTTCTTTTTTTTCTTTCTGCCTTTTCTTTTCCAATCATTCTTTCTTTCAATCTTTCTTTCTATCTTCGCTTGCCTCTACTAGGCGATTTTTCTTCTCTCCCATTTCCTTTTCCTCATCCAAATTTTCTTTATCGTTTTCCATAATTTTGCGTTTTCTCCTTTCTAGTGACGTCGTAAGAATATATTCATCTTAAACATATTTTTTTAACTATCTAATACGTCGGTTTTGAGTTATCTCATATTGTTCTCCATACTTATGATCGCATTTTTCCCATATTTTTATTTGCCTTATATTCCTCTCGCATAGAATCCAGACCTTCCCAACTCCCCCTACCCCCTTTCTCTCTCTCTCTCTCTCTCTCTCTCTCTCTCTCTCTCTCTCTCTCTCTCTCTCTCTCTCTCCTCCCCAGAGATCCTTCATTTTTGCACATAATCTCGTCTCTTCCTCATTTTTGTTTGCTTCATTCCATATTGTCATCTTACTCTTCCTATAGTCCTTCCCCTCCCTTCCCCTCCTCACCCTTCCTCCATCTACCTCTCACCCAGCGACCACCTCCCAATACTATTCACTTTCTCTACCACTCCAATTGTCGTGCCCTACCCACAAGCAATGAACACAAAACGAACGAATTTGGAGCAATCTAAGATCATAATAGACTCAGAACTACCTGACCTGATTCTTGAAGGAAAAACACGGATGACATTGAGACTGCTGTCAACACCTCATCCTGCTTCTTATCCTCCCTCCCTCTCCCTTCGTCTATCCTCTCTTCTCTGCCTTCCTCCCCCTCTTCCTCCCTCTCGGATGCTCAGAGGTCCGTATCAGCTGAGATCAAGTTAGTGTGCCGCGTGACTCCTCTCAGCAGTGACGCTCTGAGAGACTCCAGCCACACTCTCCCTCCCACCCTGGCCACACCTCACCTCCCCCAGCCACAGTACTTAGAACATACGCAGATACATATACTCATTACTCACCCTATTCACCTCCCAGTCTAGAGCATTCGTTTCTAGTCACATCTCTGTTCCTAGCCAGATTTTTGCACCATTCCATTTACATAAACTTAGTCAAATCATAAATCCATGTTCCCTCCCACTTTCTTTATTAGATTAGTATTCCATTTTCACATCGTTCCTCATTGTCCTCGTTTTTTCATCCCTCGTCTTCGCAGTACAATGAGTCTACAAGTTAGTTTTATTAAGTAATTATTTTGATTCGTATATTTTGAGTGAGTTTGTAGTTTCTTTTTAGTACAAACTTCCCGTAAAGGCAGAACCTCCCCTCCTCCTTCTTCTCTTCCTCTTTTTTTTTCCCCTTCTCTCCTCTCCTCGTCCCTCTCCTTCCCTCCTCCTCCTCCTCGTCGTCGGTGAAATGGGTGTTGCCAAGAAGCCTCCATGTGGTAAGTGGCTCATCTGTTGTTTTTTTAGTTGTTTGGGTTCATTATAGGGAGACGTAATATTTTTTTATGCAGATTCAACTTTTTTTTTTATTAGTGTTTAGATTGGTGGATATTAGATACGTCCGTGAGTCTTCTTTCTTTCTTTATCTGGGACTAACGTGTTTGTATTTCTTTCTTTCTTTCTTTCTAGCTTTGTTTGTTTCTTTTTTTACCGCTTTCTTTCTTTCTTTCCTTTTCTCTCTTTGCTTCTCTCGTCTTTTCTTTCTCTCGTTGGCTCATTCTTTTCTTTTCTTTTCTTTTCTCCTTCCTTTCACTTATTTTTCTACTTTTCTTTCTTTCTTCTTCCTTTTTTCTTTCTTTATTTTTTCTTTCTTTCTCCTTCTTTCCTTCTTCTTTCTCCTTTCTTTCTTTCTATTATTCTTTCTTTTCTTTTTTTTCTTTTTTCTCTTTCTTTTTCTTTCATTCATTCATTCATCCTTTCTTTCTTTCTTTCCCTCCTCCTGTCTATCCGGCTGTCTCGGGCGTATATGTGGTTCAGAGGACGATTGGATAACGTGATACCATTGAGACGAGTAACTACTGAATGTGGGGTGAGAAGGTTCGATCGGCAACCTCTGTGGTAGCGATGATAACCGGTATACGAGAGGAGTGTGTGAGGAGAAGTTATTGTTATTAATCCGTGTGTGTGTGTGTGTGTGTGTGTGTGTGTGTGTGTGTGTGTGTTAGGTAAAGTGCGTGTGAGTGCTTTATAAAGTGGGGCCACCTGCTAAATTGAGATGAAACACACACACACACACACACACACACACACACACACACACACACACACACACACACACTTCGATGAAAACCAGTGTGCACCAGTCAGATAAATGGTGGGTGGGTAGGTTACTTCCCTCCTCCTCCTTTTCCTCCTTCTCCTCTTTCTCCTCTTCCTCCCGTCTCTCTTTCGTTATACCCCCCACGACAACTCACACAACATTGCATGGGCAAATAGTTAAGGATAATTAGGGATCGTTAATTTAAGGGATAGATAAGTTAAGAGATGGTTAGGGCCCTGAGTCATCGGTAATATGTATTTAACGCGAGCAGGTGATATGGTCTTTCGAGGTGTCTGGTGTTGTATCATGTTACGCCGTCGTACTCTAGGGTCGTTATATATTCTGGTTATTTCATGTATTTACTTCGGGATTTATTTCTTAACAGCCTTTTTTTATATAAGCGTTTTTTGTGGATAAGCTGCTCTGTCTTGAATCGCTTTGATGTTTTAGACTACACAGCTGCAAGGAGGAGGAAAGCAGGTATCATTATCGTTTATTACTCCCTGACTGACGATATAAATGAAGACAAAAATAAATGGAATATATACGTTTCATTCTGTTAATGTATGACTTTCTTTCGTGGCAACTCCTTCCCTTTAAGAAGCAATGCGATGTTTGTTGGGTGTCAGAAAAATTGCTGTTCTGACTAATGAAACTAATTGCAAATGCTTCAGATGCCTATACCTTTTTCAATATGATGAACTCATTTTACAACATTTTCAATTTTCGAAACCCCCCCTACCATTGTTCCTTAAATGAGAAGCGCGGTATTTTTGTTTGTTCCTTGATCTACCGCCTCTTACCGGAGAGATAAAAGAAAACGAGAGGGAATTCTTATATTTTGAGATTAATGACTTAAGTTATCAGCTCAAAACGTGTTCCGGAGAATAGAGACGCTACTTGTTCCCATATTACATAACTGAAAAAGGTTACTCCTCCCATTACATAACGGTGCCGCCGGTGAGAACCCGATGATCCAGACAGCAAATTACCCAGACGATTACAAAGCACCTCAGAATCAGTTACCAAGTACCAGCCCACTGAGCCCAGCGTGAGGTACGGAAGAACACTCCTCTTACCTAACATCACCACCGCCGCCGCCAGACCCCCAGACGGCCAGACATAAGCAGTTTAGTTGCCATAGAGCCACACTGCTGCGCCACATCCCCGGCCCAAAGACCCTGACAAGACGAAGAGTGATGTGATGACGTTTTCAGGCCGGGAAGTCCGACGGTCCAGCTTAGTCACCGGGAGAACTAAATTATGCAACTCAATTTACGATCCTTTGCCGCCTCGTCCAAGCCAATTGCGCCTCATTCATGCATGGGCGTCGGAAAACCCTACAGCGATGCATAAGTGGGGTGTGTTAATGGGTGTATCTGTTATGTGGCAAGTGGCGAATTCGTCGGATTTTACCAGTATCGTTTTATCAAGATCGAATTTTATTGAGGGAGACGTATACATATTTTTTTTTATCTTTTAACCCCTTGACTGCGGATTTCCTACAAGAAGACATCACCAGGCTACAGGAATGGAACAAAAAGTGGCTGCTACCATGCAATGGAAAAAAATGTGAAGTCCTGCACCTTGGGAGGGGATATCCAGCATACCATTACCACATGGGAAACAATCCACTATCCACCACAGAGGCAGAGAAAGACCTGGGAGTATATGTTTCCAGGCTACCAGTGAAAGCCAAATCCGTGCCAATCGCAGCGGACGGGTTAATGCAAATGATATTGTTTGGGAGCAAAACAAGAGAGTGGGAATAAAAAAATGCTAGGAACACAACAACAACAACAAAATCAACCAATAAATAAAAATAAATAAGTAAATAAATAAATAAATGAAAAATAAGTAAACAAATAAAATATAAATAAAAAAGGAAGTAAACAAGGGGCATATTTTTGTCTGGTGATGATATACGAGCGGAGGCGACGGCCGAGTGGTCAGCGTGCCTGTGGTAAGCCCGAGGACCTAGGTTCGAGTCCCACCGATGCACGTTGACAATTTTCAACAATCACCGAGTGGCGGAAGATTACCCACATGCTGCCAAAATCTTCAGTCAATCCTAATTCCAGCGACTTCGTTCAAGAGGAGCACCGGGGGGCAGCCACATCAATAATCATACATCACGGCAGCTACTATAAATAAAATTCGCCTGCGCCACTGACGGGCTGGGGTCGTCCAAGAGGCCCCTCAAGAAAGCCTACTGGAGCTATAGGAAGTACATAAAAAAAAATACAAGGAGCACTGACCGGGTGGCGGGTGTGAGTCGTGGCTGTGTCCCGCCTCTCGGGTGTGTGAATGTGGGTGTGATGTTGAGTTCCTGTCGTAATTAAACGTCGTTAATATGTAAGTCTAGGCTCTTTTGGGATCATAATTCAAACACGTGACCAAACCATGACGACACACACACACACACACACACACACACACACACACACACACACGCGCGCGCGCGCGCGCGCACACACACAAACAAGGGCATTATAATTCAGGCTATACTGGGGCTGGCAGTTGCTAATGGAGTGAACATCAACAAAGAGCCACTCATCAAGCATATACAGTATATATACTTTGCTTATCTCCGCTCCGTCCTTCACGCTGGCACTAAGCAAAACGGAAAGCACAACAAACACTGCACATCACTGTCAAACACCAACAACCATGACTCGCATTCTGAACAGGCCACGTCATGACTCACGCGGAAAGCCTACACACACACACACACACACACACACACACACACACACACCGTCGCCCCTCCCACCCCCCACACGGCAAAGATATCCCACAAGAGAATAATGGGTTTTGCCTTTTCCCCTTCTCCTCAAAATAAAAATAAAAAAAAAGTAAAAACCAAACGCAGGGCTAAAACAGTCATGCTTTTTTTCCTTCTCTCCTCAAATCAGGCCTCTTCATAACCTCATGGGGAGGCCTACACACACACACACACACACACACACACACACACACACACACACACACACACACACACACCTCCCCTCACACACACACAAAGATATCCCACGGAACAGTAATGGGTTTTCCTTTCTCCCCTTCTCCCCAAAATAAAAATAAACCTAAAACCATCGCAGAACTCAAACAATCATGACTCTTTTTCCCCTTTCTTTCCCAGGCGCGGTGCCGGCCCGGGTGGCGCTGGCGATGCTCACCTCCGCGGGGGTCGTGATGCTCTACGTCCTCCGCATCAACATGTCGGTGGCCATCGTCGCTATGGTGAAACCGATCCCTCTTCGACCCTCCCCCGACGACGCCACAGGGAACGCCTCGGCCCCCCTCACCGCCCCCACGCCTTACTGCATCGCCGCCACCCCTTCCTCCGCGCCGGTACGATGAAAACACAAGCACAAACACAGGCACCTTAATATTCAACGAAAACATGCATAGCAATCGCTTCTTTCAATGTTTAACTTGGTATTTTTCCTGCATTCAGAGGGAGGGTTATTAATTGAGGGAACTTTTTTAAATATTCAGAATTCGGTGTTTCCCGTACGCTTCAGGGTCTTTATTAACAACAAAAATATGAATGACAACGGTTACTTCTTTCGACATAACTTAGTCTTTCGCATATTTCAAAGCAGGGAAATTTAGAAAACGCACGATTTCTAGGAGTTATGCATTATACAGCAACTTTTCTTATTAAACTTCCATCTGCAATATCTAGAACCCAGTACCTTTCACACATGCTGTGGGAGGTAAATTATGAAGTTTAGTTCTTCCTACATCGAGAATTTAGTCTTTCATTTATCATAAATGGGTGTGGGGACTCCACTCACACAGCTCTCTTGGACAGAGTATACAGTCAAAGGCTCCTCGTCTCATTAACTCCCCTCCTCTTACTGACAGTTATCTACCTCTTAAATTCCGCCGCCATGTTGCCTCTCTATCTTATATCGATATTTTCATGCTGATTGCATGCTCTTCTGAATTTACTAACTGCATGTCTCCCGCCCTCCCGCGGCCCCGCTGCACTCGACTTTCTACTCTAGCTCATCCCTATACTGTCCAAACCCCTTATGCAAGAGTTAACCCCAGCATCACTCTTTCATCCCTTACACTGGTAAACTCTGTAACAGCCTTTCTTCGTCTGCATTTTCCTCCTGCCTATGACTTGACCTCCTTCAAGAAGAATGTATCAAGACACCTCTCCACTCGAAACTGACCTCTCTTTTGGCCACTCTTTACTTTTGTTTGTTGTGGGAGCGGTGAGTAGCGGGCTTTTTTTTTATACACTATTTTTGTTGCCCTTGAGCTGTCTTTGTTGTAAAAAAATACGGCAGGTTATTCATGGAGGTTACTTCTTGCAATATTTTAACCTCAGTGTCTTCCAAACAGTCCGTGGGAAGTCAATTATGAAATCTCTTGCAATATTTAGAACCCAGCGCCTTTCATTTATGATGTGGGAGGCTACTTATGTCTTTATGCGTCTCCCATACAATCTTAATATTATTGACCTCCCACTGGGAGGTCAATAATATTAAGAAACTTCCTGCAGTATTTAGAGCCCAGTGCCTTTAAAACACTTTGATGCAGGTTGATAAAGGAAACTTCCCACGCCGCAGGTAAATGTGACGGTGGAGGCTGAGGTGTGGTCGCGTGATGCCCATAACGGTACGGAGCCAGGGAGCGCGGAGCCGGACGATGGGTCATACCAGGTGAGTGGCGGGTGATGATAGAGCGGCGATAAGGAGGCGTCAGGGTGATTAGGCTCCTTAGGTAGCACTCCGCCTTATCATTTTTTCTTCAATGATCGTCTGTCTAGTGGTTATCATGTGGATTTTACTGAGGATTTCACTTTTTTCTCTCCAAATGGCGAAGTAAATAGAGTTGTGAGCATATGAAATCGCTGCGCGTGGCTCCAGTGCTCATCTCTGTTGCATCAGCACTTGAGCCTTACTATCATAGCGAGGTTTATGTCAGGTTATTAGGCCCATTCATGTACTACTTAGGGTTATTTTTTTTTTCAATGATTGTCTGTCAGTCTTGGGATTATCATGTTTATTAGTGTTACCCAAGATTTTACTACTTTTTCTCCAAATAGTGAAGTAGATGTAGTTTATTAAGCTCGTTCGTGTAATACTTAGGTCAATCTGTATTTTTTAATTTTTTATTTCGTGTCTGTTGGAGGTTGTAAAGTTAATAGATTTGTTCAGGTTATTGAGGATCTTATTTGTGTCTTCAGGTAACGATGCAGGTGCGAGTTTGATCGTGTTTTTTTTCGGGTAAGATAACTTTTTTTTTTTTTTTTTTTAAGGTGCTCGTAAAACTCCCCTAACAAAAATCTAGACCACCTCCTGAACGATGAGAAAGATAATGATGGAAAATTTAAGAGAATAGTCACTGTTATCTACATATGCCACGATGTTTTCAGACCGTTTTTATATTGTACTTGATGATTTATTTTTTCTTTACTGGTTTTACCCTTAAGAGACGCCTAGGTAAGGTTCCAAAGTAAGAATCATAATGACTATATACATCTACGTCCTCAGTCATTCCGTTATGTTGTCCATCGCTTGAGAACATTTGAACAAGCTAAAAGTTTGCATTAACATACCACGGGAAACTTAAAACACTCGTCGTTGTTTGGTAATGCTTTAAATATCCGTATGCTAACCCAACCATCCGCCCACCCACCCACACATTAACGAAAGATGATTTAATGACTTAATAAGCATCAAACATATAATGGAAAATATTGAATAGGTTCCGGAAAAATAGACCCACAAGCAGCATATTTAACCAGAGGCAATCATTTCTTTACCTGTCAGTGTGTCCATGTTTGATCAGCAGGATTTTTTGGTACCGGGCTTGGGATGGTCTGTAGTGCTTTGTTTTGGTCCTCACAGCTGTCCTTGACGGGTACGGAGAAGGGGATGGTCCTCGGTGCCTTCTTCTACGGCTACTTCGCCACCAATGTGAGATGTCTTCATGTTTTATCTTCTTGTTGGTCTTTCTCCTTCCCCTCCCTCTCTCATGGCGTTCTTTATATTCCTTCTCGTCTTTCTTTTCTTCTTTATTCCACTGCATTTCCTGTTTAATTTATACATTATTATTCTTTATCTTATAATCAGCATTACTATTATTGTCATTATTATCATTGTTGCTATTATTTCTATTACTCCTATTCCTATTACTACTATAAAGAAAGACAAAAAGAAAGTGATAGATAGACAGACAGAGTAATTTAACAAAAGCCAATATATCACATGCACTCTTTCCCGTTAGTCAAGTCTCCCTTCCTTCGGCCTAACAGATTCCCGGAGGACGCCTGGCGGAGGAATACGGAACCAAAAAGGTCTTCGGCGGGTCCATCCTTATCTCAGGGGTGTTGACGCTCCTTACGCCCGTGGCTGCGAGGGTCCACTACGTACTCCTCATCCTGCTCAGGGCTCTCATAGGACTCGTCAACGTAAATAAGAGTCATACGTAATTTTGAGAGAGAGAGAGAGAGAGAGAGAGAGAGAGAGATTAGTTCCGAAGCGGTTTCATAAGGGCTTTACGAACTGCTGAAGGTATTAAACGAGGGAGGAAAGAAAAAAAGAGAGAAAAGTAATTGTTGATGGAGTCTCGTTTGGGAAGATCGGTTTTGAAAATGATGTGAGAGAGAGAGAGAGAGAGAGAGAGAATATAACGTCGTCCTTCTCTTCCCCCAGGGCGTCGTGTATCCTGCCATGAACGTGATGGTTTCCCGCTGGATCCCTCCCCTTGAAAGGCCTCGCTTCATGTCCTTCACCTATATGTGTAAGGCTGCTACTACTACTACTACTACTACTACTACCACTACCACTACTACTACTACTACTACAACTACTACTAAAACTACTACTACTACTACTACTACTACTACTACTACTACTACTACTACTACTACTGTTACTACTACTTCTACTACTTGGCAGGTTTCATGTTTTTGTTGCCCTTGAGCTGCTTCCCTTGCTTTAAAAAGTAAAAAAAAAAGAAACTACTTAAACTACAACTATTACTACTTTCTCCTCTGCTTGTATGACTCGCTCAGTCCTAATTTGAACCCTTATCAGCTAAGCACGAAAACTTCAAGTCATCGTTTGCACTCACCACTTGCGCGCTGCTGTCATCTTCATTTCACTTCCCCCTGATAGATGGTTTGTAGGACTTAGTACTCGTGCTTGAAGTATTTTATCGCGTGCTGTATCCTTGCTGCGTCAGAAGCTGTAGTGAAGATTATTATTATTATTATTATTATTATTATTATTATTATTATTATTATTATTATTGAGATCTATGAAAAGCCACCAAGGGAAATCAAGTAGTATTCAACATTTCAATCAGGGTACTTTAATTTGAGAGCATTTTGTTTCCGCTTTACTTAAGATTTTCCATGGTATTTATATATAGTTTTTTCCTGATATAAATGTTAATTGGTGGGGGGGTATATAACTTAGTTGAATTATGCTCCATAGTTGTATTTTTAATTGGGGGTACTAATAGGAACGATGAATGGAATAATGATGACCGTGATTTGAGGTGCTGTTGCAATGATGGGATAGACAAACACAGGATAAACTATAACAAATACAACCCACAATGATGATGACGACGATGATATACAAATTCACATGCATTACTTAACTCTGACAGCGTATTTAGCCAGGGCGAGCAGCAGCTGCCACTAAAATACTGAGTTCTCCAACCCCGACCATGCATTCAGCAGCTGTTGGAGGGAAGATTAACTAGTGTTGGGTTGTTGGGGGCACCCTTGACGGAGATTCGTACCCACATAAGAGTCACGGTTTTGGCGAGACGTATGAAGATGGCGCAGCGAAAAGTAATGACGAATGGTTAGGTTGGAGATGAAGATGTAGGAAGTAGTGTTGGGTAGTTTGGTTATATTGCAGAGGAGGTTGTTGAAAGTAATGTTTGGGTAATTTGGTAGTTTGGATGTAGAAAGTCGTTTTGTTGTGTTGGATAGTTAAGTTGAATTGCATAAAAGGATGTAGAAAGAAATGTTACGTAGTTCGGTTAGATTGCAAATGTGGATGTAGAGAGTAGTGTTAGGTAGTTAGTTAGATTGCAGACGTGAATGTAGCAAGTAGTTGGGTCAAGTAGTTAGGTTAAATTGCAGAAATGGATGTAGAGATAAGTGTTAGGTAGTTAGGTTAGATTGCAAATGTGGATGTAGAGAGTGGTGTTAGGTAGTTAGATTGCAGACGTGAATTTAGCAAGTAGTTGGGTCAAGTAGTTAGGTTAAATTGCAGAAATGGATGTAGAGATAAGTGTTAGGTAGTTAGGTTAGATTGCAAATGTGGATGTAGAGAGTAGTGTTAGGTAGTTAGATTGCAGACGTGAATGTAGCAAGTAGTTTCGTTAAGTAGTTGGGTTGGATGTCAAATGTTGATGTAGGAAATATTGTTGGGTAGTTAGGTAATAGCTGAAATAGATGAAGAAAAAAAAACGATAGATGTGTATTTATAGATGATTATAGACTATACAAGTAATTTCATTCAGTAATGGTGGTAAGCGCTCTCTCTCTCTCTCTCTCTCTCTCGTGCAAAAATCTGCAACGCGATGTCCATGGCTTACATATTCAAAAGATGCTTCATAACTAATTAGAATATTCAAACAAGTGAAGCTCAAGGGCAGGGTGGTGTGTAAACAGACCACAAGGTTACAAGGAAGAGAGACAACAAACAAAATTAATGGAACTCGCTTCTGCTTTACGTTGACTACTTCTTTTATCTATTATCTCCTTTTCCTTCAGCCACATGTTTAACGACTTGAATAGATAAACACATGCCTAACATTCACAAGATTCTGAAATATAACTACAACCTGATTCCTGATACCCCCCTCCCCCTTCACACACATAATCCACAAATACAGGTGTCAACAGGTATCCTCACGTAACTCTAAGCATCCAGAGGTGTCAAGAGATCCCTAATAAGTGTCCTTTCTATATTAGCGAAGACATCTTCTCCCTGCCTGTGTGTGTTTTGCTGGCGGGAAAACAGATTATCTTCCCCTTACTCTCTAGGTTGTCTACAGATCTTTGCACTTCTACTATTACTACTACTACTACTGCTACTACAATCTCCCCCTTTTCACCACCAGCCAACACTCTCGGCACCATCATAACGTTACCCGTGTGCGCCGTGGTGGCCGACACGATGGGGTGGCCCGCTGTTTTCTACATCAGCGGCGCGGCGTCCCTGGTGTGGGTTGCCGCCTGGGCCCTCCTGATGCACGACTGCCCCAGCGAGCACCCGCGGATCAGCCAGGAGGAGAAACGTTACATCCTGGACGCCATCAGTAAGGGAACCACGAAGAACAAGGTGAGTATGGGGGAGCGGAGGGGGAATGTGTGTATATGCGCGCTCTCTCTCTCTCTCTCTCTCTCTCTCTCTCTCTCTCCTAAACATTTAATATTTTTCTTTTTGATTTAATATAAAAGAAAGAATTAGAGGAAAAAGTACAGAGAGAGAGAGAGAGAGAGAGAGAGAGAGAGAGAGAGAGAGAGAGAGAGAGAGAGAGAGAGAGAGAGAGAGAGAGAGAGAGAGAACCCCCCCCACAACCCTCCCTCTACTCCGCACATTACACTCCTACATTCATACCATTTTCATACCTCCACCCCACGCCTCCTTCCAAGTCCTCCTCCCCCTCCTATGTTCCCTACCCCTTTATACCCCTTTCTCGCCCCCCACAGCCCCGCCGCACCCCGTGGAAGGCCATCATATGCAGCGTGCCTCTATGGGCCACCACCACCGCCCATATCGGCAGCATGTTCGGGTTTAATCTCCTCCTCACGCAACTTCCTTCTTATATGGACAGCATCCTCGGCTTCTCCATCACCAGCGTAAGTTTGCAAAGAAGGAAAAGGAGGTTACTATCATAGGAGTTTTTTTATCTTATTTTCCTTGTCTGTTTTGTTTTCATTCTCGGTATTAATTTTCTTTCTATTTTCTTTTTATCTTCCTTCCATGATAAGTTTGTAAAGGAGGATGAGGTTATAAGTGTTTTTATTTTTTTATTTTTTTTATTTGCACTGTTGGTGTTTTCTATTTTTCTTTCTCCCACGAAAATCATCCTTGGGTTCTTCATCACCAGTGTACGTATGTAAAGGAGGATGCTTCTTTTCTTGTCTTATCTTCCTTGTCTTATCTCTATCTGTAGGAACTCTTTCCATTCACTTTTTTTTTTTCGTTTGTACTTTTGTTCTCGGTTTTCTTTGCGTCCCTGATTCAACTTTCCGTCCCATTATTTTTACTTCCCTGCATAACCGTGTGTCTTAACCTTGCCTCGTTTTCACTGCTCTTGTTATTTGTTCCATATTAGTTTTCGTCACTGGGCTTTGTTGTTGTTATTTGTTCCATTTCCCTTTGCATCACTGATTTAAGTTTTCGCCCCGTATACTTATCCTCCATCATAACGGCGTGTCATTAGAACATTTTTCTATTGATCTTATTATTGTTTTCTTCCATTCCCTTTCCCGTCACTGGTTTAACTTTCCGTTCCAATGTTCTCCTTCCTCAGAACGGCCTGCTCTCCGCCTTGCCCTTCCTCTCGCAGTTCTTGGGCAGCACCGGCTCGGGGGTGCTGGGCGACTGGCTGCTGACGAAGGGTTACCTCACCGTCCACACCTCCAGGAGACTCTTCAACACCACCTGTAAGTAAACTAGCGGTGACGAGGCATGGGTATAGTGGTGGTGTTGATGGTGATGATACCTATACTTTTTTAGCTTGTTGTTTATCTTCTTAGTCTAAAATCATTCCAAGTGTTTTTGAAAATCTATCAGGCTCGTTGCTATTGTTGTTGCCCTTGTCCTTGTTCTTATTCGTCTTTTTTTCTTTTGGTTTATTTATTTCCATTCATGTTCCTGCTTTTTGGTTTTCTTTTATCATCTCCCTCCTCCCCTTTCTACGACCATTATTCTTCCTATCCCTATCACCTCCTATCTCTTTTTCACTCTCCAACCTCTTCCTTCTTACCCCACATCCTTCTCCCTACATACCCTCACCTTTCTCCCCCGTCAGCCCTGCTCCTTCCCGGCATCATCCTGGTGGTGGTGGGCTACGCGGGCTGCAACACCGCCCTGGCCGTGGCTTTGCTGTGTCTCGGCAGCGGCTTCAGCGGCGGCATCTGCTCCGGACACTTGGCCAACCACCTGGACCTGTCGCCGAACTTCTCAGGTAAATGGGTGTTAGTTGTGTTGTTTTCTTGTTTCGTTCGTAGTTATTTTCGTTTCGTTTTGCAGTTGTTCTTGTTTTTATTTTATGTTCATTCATTTTCTTGTTCTTGTTCATCTTGTTCTTCCTCTTTTATTCTTTTTCTTGCTGTTTTCACTTTTCTCTTCCCGTCATTCTTTTTCTTTTTTCCCTCCTCTCTTCCCCTTTCTTCTTCTTCTTTCCTCCTCT
The DNA here is from genome assembly GCF_024679095.1 of Eriocheir sinensis. Lineage (NCBI taxonomy): Eukaryota > Metazoa > Arthropoda > Malacostraca > Decapoda > Varunidae > Eriocheir > Eriocheir sinensis. The sequence goes on along the minus strand of NC_066513.1, from coordinate 18,928,212 downwards.
TCCTTCTACATTTTTCTTTTTTCTAGTAAACTTATTCGAACACTATGACCTCTTGTGACCTTTAATGACCTCGTTTGACTTTACATGACCCTAGTATAACCCACGAATGACCTCAATATTACTTTATGGCCTCTCATAACCCCGCGTGACCTCTGTTTGACCTCCTTATGGTCTATATATGCCCTCTTTTGACTGTCTGCCCCTGTAAATCTCCTGTTTGACCCCTCTTTGACCTCCCCAGGCACCATCCTCGGACTCAGCAACACACTGGCGTACATGGTGTCGATGTGTGTGCCAGTGATCGTCGGTGCCATGACTCCAGGACAGGTGGGTGAGGTGTGGGGGCCAGGGCAAGGAGCTGAGATTTAGAGTGATTGAGAGTGAAACTTAGAAAGAACACACGAGCCTAAAAACAAAACACACACACAAAGAAACTTTCCTTCAATTATTGTCTAGAGTAGTGTTTCTGATAGGAGCACTAATACTAACGGGATGGAATGATGATGATGATAATGATGACGTACAAATTGGCATGCATTCCTTTCCCTCCCCCAACAGACCCTTCAGGAGTGGCAGACAGTGTTCTGGATGACCGGCGTTATGTACACCGTCACGTGGCTCGTCTTCCTCGCCTTCAGTTCGACGGAGATTCAGTCCTGGAACTACGGGGAGGACCATCAGGTGGAGAAAAAGAGGAAACCTGACGGGGGAGATGCGAATGGGGAAGGAGTGCAAGATGTAGAGGAGAAAAAGCTGTTCCTCTCTTCTAATGGCAAACCTCAGATAGTGTAGAGAAGGATGGATGAGTGTAGGGAAGGAAAGTGAAGGAGGAACGGAAGAAGAAGCCGGATAAAGAAAACATGAAGGAGAAGGAAGAAACGGATTAGACAGAGGAAAAGCTTCGTCACTCACCTAATAACAAACCTCAGATAATACAGATAATCATGAGGCATATGGAGGGAAGGACGGGAGACAAAGGAAGGGAAAGAAGAGAAAGCCAGATGTAGGGAAGACGGAGGATGTTATAGGAACGCAAACGATAAAGAAAACTGTCTACCTATCTTGTTCTCAGCGACAATAGTTATAATAGTCAAAAGAGGGGCAGAGTAAGTGTAGGGAAGGCCGGGAGACGGAGGAAAGGGGAGACGAGGAAGGCAGACGAAGGAAAAACGGAAAAAAGGAACAGGAACTAAAAGAGATAAGAAAAGGGTACACCTATCTTTTTCTCACAGCGACGAGGCTCAGGCACCGTTGGCAGATTATCGTACTCAGAGCATAGTATTTACCGGTTTCTGACGCATAACTATTGCCAAGAAACATCAGGAATTTACTATTTTAACGATAATTATAAGTGAATCTCGTTATTGAGGTCCAGAAGATAGTTTTCGGGTCGGAAGTCGGTAAATATGAGGCTGAGTACGACAATCTGGCGACGTTGGGCTCAGGCAGGGTTACCAAATTATCGTATTCAGACACTCAGAACATCGTATTTTCCAGTTTCTGAGTCACAGCTATCGCAAAGAAACGCCAATAAGTAATGCTTTTAACGAGAACTTTAACTGGTATTTCGTTATCTGTGTGGGAAAGAAAGTTTTGGGCCCTGGAACTGATAAATGCGATGTTTTGAGTACGATAATTTAACAACTCTGGTCTCAGATAATGTAGGTAAGGATGGAGCAAATGTGGGAAAAAGAGTGAGACAGAGGAGAGACGGAGAGGGAAGCCAGACGAAGGAAACACGCGAGAAAGAAAAAAAAGGAGACAAGAAATAGATAAGCAAAACGGTCGTCCTCTCTTCTTCTCTTAGCAACAAGCCTCAGTTAAAATTACCATTCCTCAAACTGAACAGGGAGAGAAGGGAAAGCCAGTCGGGGAATACACGGAGAAGAAAACAGTAACACAAGACATAGACTATACAGATAAGAAAGGTCTTCATCTCTTCTCTTAACAACAAACCTCAGTCAAAATCCTTATTCCCCAAACTGAACATGGGGACAATTAAAAGAGTAAGCCAGTCGGGAAATAAACGGAGGAAAGAAGAGGAACAAAAGATATAGACGAGAAAAATATATTCCTCTTCTCCTCCCAGTGAAAAGTCTCAGTTAAAATTATACCTCAAACTTTTCCTGAAACTCGATATTCCTTTCGGCATTACTCTCACTATCTACTTTGGAGCCTCTTATCAGTACTAAGATCCCTGTTCCTCCCGTCTACTTATCAATGTATGAAGAGGCGACCCAGTTAGTACATAGGCAATTGTGAACCTGTACTCTCAAGAAGCCTGGTATAGATAAAGAGGGGAAAGTGCATAGATTAGGCGATGAAGAGACAGGACTAACACAGCAACAGATGATCTCATTGACATATATAACGCAGAAAAATCTCACGTGAAAAAATGTATATATGTTAATGCAATCTCACTCATGTTTTTTGCTACTTTCGTTATGTATATTTGTTTTGACTCTTCAATAACTTACTTTTTTATGGTTATCAAGTTAAATAAAAAAAGGGGAGTCAGTTCTGTGTTTGTATGCTTTTTTTTATTGCTTTATGCAGGCGTTATTGAATGTTTTTTTTTTTAATATGCGGTTGGTTGTCTGTCGTGGCTTTACAGGTTCATCTTTTTTACGGCGTGATCGTGACGTGTTTACTCGCCACACACGTCACGCTGTCAGCCGCCGAGCAGTAAGTCACCACATTGATGCTTTGACGTAACATTGATGGACCGCAATACCGTGTGAGTGCAGAAAAAATTAACGACATGAACGACAACACTGACTCTGTAATACATAAATTCTCAAGTCAGGTCAGTTTGTTTATGTTTGTGCACGTGACATTGATGGTCCGCAAAATCGTGAGTGTATAAATTAATAAGAATAAAAAACACGATAAAGTCTACCTCCACCACCACCACCACAACAACAACACCAACACTGACTTTGCAATAAATTAATTCTGAAGTACATTTTGATAATTACGCTAAAAAGTGATGTTGACCAGGTGGAGAGATGAAGTTAGAGCATTTGCCGGAGTCGCAGGATGGAGTACACTAACTAACATCAGACAGAGAAGTGGAGGACGTTGGGAAAGGCCGTTGTCCCTCCTGCAGTGGATTAGTAATGGCTGATGATGATGACAAACATTCTTGAAGTGAAGTAACACGACTGAAAATGCAAACGATATTGATAAAAAAGCATGAAACTGTATTTTTTGTTTTATTGCTCGGCAAACAAGCACCTCCCATTCTTTATTGTTACAGTAAAGTTAATATATCAATATGTCAAACTCAAACAAAACACTAAGACATCACATTCATCAGATATCCGACACTTCATCTTCTTCACGTCATGATTTTAATCTCTGCGAGGCGACGGTGTTAAGTTTCATGATTTAGCTTCCTTCTTTTGTCTTTCCTTCCTTTCCTTTTTCTTCCCAGTACTTCCCTCTCTCTCCCTCCCCGCCAGGAAACCATTTACTATTTCTTCGTATTCTTTTATTTCCTTTTTTCCTTTCCTTCCCTTCCGGCTCCCATAAATTGCTTTCCTTTTTATCTCTCCTTCCTTTCCTTCCTCCCTTCCCTGTGATAAACGACTACACTCTACTATTTCTTCCTTCTTTTTACTTCTTTCATTCTTTTGTCTCACACATATTCTCCCTCCCACCAATAGCTTTCTCCCTGTCTTTTCCTTCCTTCCTTTGTGCCCTTCCTTCTCTCCCTCACTCCCTGCTAGCTAACGTTTTCTACCTAACAGTTTCTCCATCCCACTTACAACGCTCTTCATTCTGTGGAACATCATCTCTCCTCCTCTAAACCTCACCTTCTCTTCCTTACCGAAACACAGGTTTCTGAGGCTACTGACAGCAATCTCTACTCTGTTCCCTCCTACTATCTCTATCCTAAATTTCAATCCAAAGCTGGATGTTGCGCCTACGTGCGCAACGACATCACTTGCTCTCGTGCCCACGACCTTGACTCTTCTGAATTTTCCACCATCTGGTTAAGACTTCACTGTCATTCTATTACTAAATACATCTGTGCTGTTTATCTCTCACCTAACTCTACCAACTATGTAAAATTCTTTGACTATTTGAATTCTAAAGTGGAGCACATCTTGACCCACTCTCCCTTCGCTGAAATCTCCATCCTAGGAGATTTCAATGTTCCTCAGCTTTGGCTTTCATCCTCTTTCACTGACCATCCTGGTGAACAAGCCTACAACTTTGCTATCCTCAACGACCTAGAGCAGTTGGTCCAGCACCCTACACGTATTCCTGACCGTCTTGGAGATCGGCCCAACATTCTAGACCTCTTCCTTACCTCAAACCCTTCTGCTTATTCTGTCAAACTGTTCTCTCCGTTGGGCTCCTCCGATCACAATCTTATTTCTGCATCCTGTCCTATCGCTCCTGTACATCCTCTGGACCCACCGAAGAGGCGATGCTGCTGGCATTTGCTTCAGCTCGGTGGGACGACCTGAGGATGTACATTCCCGTGGAATGATTATTGCTTCCAGGATAGAGACCCTCTGTGTGTGCTCAGCGCATCACAGAGGTGATTATCTCTGGAATGGAGGCATACATTCTCGTTCTTTCTCTACTCCTCACGCTAAAAAGCCTTGGTTTAATCACGCTTGTTCTCGTGCTGTCAATGATAGAGGTAGCTCACAAAAGATACCAGAGCCTTCAAACTAATGCTAATTATGAACTTTACATTTCTGCCCGAAATCGTGCCAAATCTATTCTCCGACTAACCAAAAATTCTTTCATTAATAGAAAATGTCAAAACCTTGCTTTCTCTAACTCTTCCCGTGACTTCTGGCATCTAGCCAAATACATCTCCTCACCGTTCACTTCGTCATCTGTCCCACCACTCCTCAGTCCTGACGGCAACACTGCCGACTCATCTATCTCTAATGCTGAACTCTCCACTCAAACTTTATCAAAAAACTCCACTCTGGACGAATCTCGGCAAATAACTCCAACTCATCCCCCTCTGACTCCTTTATGCCTGTTATAAAGATTCTTCAAAATGATGTTTTCTATGCCCTCTCTGGCCTCAATCCTCAGAAGGCTTATGGACCTGATGGAGTGCCTCCTATTGTCCTTAAAAACTGTGCCTCCGTGCTGTCACCCTGCCTGGTCAAACTCTTTCGCCTCTGCCTGTCAACATCTACCTTTCCTTCTTGCTGGAAGTATGCCTTCACACAGCCTGTACCTAAGAAGGGTGACCGCTCCAATCCCTCAAACTACCGTCCTATTGCTTTACTTTCTTGTCTATCTAAAGCTTTTGAATCAATCCTTAACCGTAAGATTCAAAAGCACCTTTCTCTGACCTTCTATCTGATCGCCAGTATGGGTTCCGCAAGGGCGTTCTACTGGTGATCTCTACTCTTAACTGACTCTTGGTCATCCTCTTTTAGCCGTTTCGGTGAAACTTTTGCTATTGCGCTGGACATATCAAAAGCTTTTGATAGGGTCTGGCACAAATCTTTGCTTTCTAAACTACCCTCCTACGGTTTCTATCCTTCTCTCTGTACCTTTATCTCCAGTTTCCTTTCTGACCGTTCTATTTCTGCCGTGGTAGACGGTCACTGTTCTTCCTAAATCTATTAACAGTGGTGTCCCACAGGGTTCTGTCCTATCTCCCACTCTTTTTCTGTTGTTCATTGATGATCTTCTTTCCAAAACGAACTGTCCTATCCATTCCTACGCCGATGATTCCACTCTGCATTATTCAACTTCTTTTAATAGAAGACCCACCCTTCAGGAACTTAACGACTCAAGGCTGGAGGCTGCAGAACGCTTAGCCTCAGACCTTACTATTATTTCCGATTGGGGCAAGAAGAACCTGGTGTCCTTCAACGCCTCAAAAACACAGTTTCTCCACCTATCCACTCGACACAATCTTCCAAACAACTATCCCCTATTCTTTGACAACACCCAGCTATCACCTTCCTCAACACTAAACATCCTCGGTCTATCCTTAACTCAAAATCTCAACTGGAAACTTCATATCTCATCTCTTACTAAATCAGCTTCCTCGAGGCTGGGCGTTCTGTACCGTCTCCGCCAGTTCTTCTCCCCTGCACAGTTGCTGTCCATATACAGGGGCCTTGTCCGCCCTCGTATGGAGTATGCATCTCATGTGTGGGGGGGCTCCACTCACACAGCTCTTCTGGACAGAGTGGAGGCAAAGGCTCTTCGTCTCATCAGCTCTCCTCCTCATACTGATAGTCTTCTACCTCTTAAATTCCGCCGCAATGTTGCCTCTCTTTCTATCTTCTATCGATATTTCCACGCTGACTGCTCTTCTGAACTTGCTAACTGCATGCCTCCCCCCCTCCCGCGGCCCCGCTGCACTCGACTTTCTACTCATGCTCATCCCTATACTGTCCAAACCCCTTATGCAAGAGTTAACCAGCATCTTCACTCTTTCATCCCTCACGCTGGTAAACTCTGGAACAATCTTCCTTCATCTGTATTTCCTCCTGCCTACGACTTGAACTCTTTCAAGAGGAGGGTATCAGGACACCTCTCCTCCCGAAACTGACTTATCTTTCGGCCACCTCTTTGGATTCTTTTTAGGAGCAGCGAGTAGCGGGCTTTTTTTTATTAATGTTTACTTTTTTGTGCCCTTGAGCTGTCTCCTTTGCTGTAAAAAAAAAAAAAAAAAAAAACCTTCTCCGTCTCTTCCTTCCTTCCTTTCTACTACGCGCTATACCTTCCCTCCCTCTCCCTGCATTCATCCCCCTACCCCCATCCCTCCATCTGCTACTAGCCTGTCCTGTCGTGTCGTTCATCACCCCACGTCAAGGGCAGTGATTGAAGAGTGCAGTGGCGGAGGTGAATAAATAAACTAATATTGGCAGTTTGGTCAAGAGCGCCGACCGAGGCCGTGACGCAAAGAATGTCAACAGAAGGTGATTGGCAGCCGGGAGGAGCACGAACACGACCAGCCGACCAATGGGAGGCGAGGAAAGACACATGTGCTGATGTGGTTTGTGGATGCTTGGTTAGGGAGAGGAGGGATCGACGAGTACTAACACTTGATACATTAAGACCTAGATAGATAAGTAGATAAGGTAAAGGTAAAGTTGGGTACATATGTTATAGCTAAGCGTTACGTCGGTTCTTATCTCTATTACCTCTGCCCATAAGTTGGTAATAGAAAATAAAGTTGGGTGCATATAACTGTAAATAAGCGTTGCGTCAGTGGTCATCATGTCCCTTTTGTCCTTTTTTTTTTTTTTTTTTTTTACAGCAAAGGAGACAGCTCAAGGGCACAAAAAAGTAAACATTAATAAAAAAAAGCCCGCTACTCGCTGCTCCTAAAAAGAATCCAAAGAGGTGGCCGAAAGATAGGTTCAGTTTGAGTCTGTGGTGGGTAAAGGCAAAGTTGGGTACATAAGTTATTGCTAAACGTTGCCTCGGTGCTCATCTCTGTTACCTCTGCACTTGATTCTGTAGTGGGTATAAGAAGTCATTACGAAGA
>NC_066513.1:18873220-18915720 GCF_024679095.1 Eriocheir sinensis | reverse complement strand
ATAAAAGATAAAAGTAAAGAATAGCCAAAAGAGAGGTTTAGTTTGGGGTGGAGAGGTGTCTTGATACACTCTCGGTCAAATGCTTAAGTTCAGCCGCAAGTGAGATAGGAACGACATATTATTTTATTTTCATTTTTCATTCCATTCCCTTTTCGGTACCAAATGCCGACTTCCATGTTCCCTTCGTCTATAATGCTGTCCTAGTTTAATATATCAAATGCTTAAGTTCAGTCGTAAGTGAGATAGGAACGACATATTATTTTATTTTCCTTTTTCATTCCATTCCCTTTTCGGTACCAAATGCTGAGTTCCACGTTCCCTTCGTCTATAATGCTGTCCTAGTTTAATATATCAAATGCTTAAGTTCAGTCGTAAGTGAGATAGGAACCACACATTATTTTATTTTCCTTTTTCATTCCATTCCCTTTTCGGTACCAAATGCTGAGTTCCACGTTCCCTTCGTCTATAATGCTGTCCTAGTTTAATATATCAAATGATTAAGTTCAGTCGTAAGTGAATTGCAAGTGACATTATTTTATTTTCCTTTTTCATTCCATTCCCTTTTCGGTACCAAATAATGTTTTCTGAGTTCCATGTTCCCCTCGTCTATAATGCCTTCTTAGTTTAATCGGTCAGATGCTCAAGTTCAACCGTAAGTGAAATACAAGCGGCACATTACTCTATTTTCCTTTTTTATTACCTTTTCTTTTCCGGTCCTCAAATGCTTTCTGAGTTCCACGTTCCCCGCTTTATTTGTATTGGGCCTGACCTCCTGGTGCAGTGTTTAAGGTGTTACCTTTCATCCTCCCAACGAGTCTGCCGTGTGGCGATGAATAATGGAGTAATGCATGGTAATCTCTCTCTCTCTCTCTCTCTCTCTCTCTCTCTCTCTCTCTCTCTCTCTCTCTCTCTCTCTCTCTCTCTCTCTCTCTCTCTCTCTCTCTCTCAATCTTTCTGTTTGTCTGTCTATCTTTCTATGTGTCTGTGGTAAGGGAAGGGGGTTTACGTGCCCCCCCCCCCCTCTCTCTCTCTCTCTCTCTCTCTCTCTCTCTCTCTCTCTCTCTCTCTCTCTCTCTCTCTCTCTCTCTCTCTCTCTCTCTCTCTCTCTCTCTCTCTATCTATCTACCTATATTTACCTATCTGTCTAAACTGCACAAAGGCTAACTGAATAAGAATAAGACTTTTAGAGTGAGAGGGTTATGACTGCTGCGCTTGATCGGTCCAGCACATTAATATTACGAAGAGAATTCCCGGACCCTCCTGAAAGCCACCTGTCTGCCACGAGAGGCTCAGCGAGAAGGAAAAGAGTCGTACACAGAAAAAAAACCGCAGCACAACGTCCGCTCCCATCCAGTTAATAGGGCCGGGCATGCATAAGTGTAATACTATGCATACATTCATATATGCTGGAAATGTCACGGCCGACAATGCTGATGTGATGTACGATGACGCTGCTTAGTACATTTGGAAAACACTGAGCTTCATTTTTTTCTCTTTTCCGTTTGTTAGTGCATATCTTTTTTGTTTTTGTTTTACATATTCCGTGTTTTACAATGCATATATACTCGAGCTTTCGTTATTAGTACCTTATTGTATCCATCACATTTCTTTACCTACTGAAAGCACATAGCAATTTAATGTATCGTTTCTATCTTTTATAATACTTCTTTCTCCGCTTAGTGTGTAGATGGGAACTGTAAGGTTAACACACAGTTCAATATATCAATCCGTGGAAATGAAATAAAAATGGATTGTTTATTTATTGGAAGCGAGTTGCCTTTATTCATTACTGGAGCCAACACGCTCACCTGCCTCGTCTAGGATCTTAAACGGTTCTCTTTGTTGATTGATTTAAGATTGGCAACTGTGAGCCTAAGCAATTGTTTCAAAGTTGAGGCCATAGAGGCATGCTTTAAATCTACCCTTTGAAAACAACGTCTTATTGTTTAGTTGATTGAAAAGTCTCATTCACCTTTCCCACCTCTATTGATTTGCCCCATAAAATCTGTATGATGATAGCACGATGCCTTTTAGTCTGCATAACTGAAAAATGTTGCTTACTTTTTTTCATCTCTTTATAACTGTTCTCTGAAATCTACCTAATGGAAGCTCATTGCCTTTCCTTTTAGTTGATTGAAACGTCTCATTTACCTTTCCCATCTCTTTATATCTTCTCGGAAATATACCTATTGAAAGCCCATTCCCTTCCTGTTAAGTGTATTGAAAAGTCTCATTGGCCTTCCCCATCTCTCCTGAATACCTCGCGAAAGTTGACCCGCTGATAGCACTTCACATTCCTGTTTAGTTAATGTAAAACTCTCATATACCTTTCCTATCTCTATTAAATTGCTCCCTTCATTGCTTAGTATGGAAACGGCATCACTGAGCCTCATATGCCTCAGTTTTCATCCACTTTATTCGTTCCAATCATCGACTCGGCTCTCCGTGAACTAGTTTTCATCTACCCAACGTCCATTTGATATCCGTGAGCTAGTTTTCTTCTGCTTAAACTGCTTCAAAGTAAAGTGCGTGGAGGTGTGACGGAGAGCAGGTCAATACAGAGAAATATGGAGGTGATGGTGAGCGAGTCAAGGGCCATATTTTTAAACATTTCAGCGCCAAAGATCACCTATTTAACAAGGCTATCGTGGGTGATTGATTGATTATTGGAGCGTTCATCTTGGCGCCGCAACTGCTGGGTCATATGGCGCCGGCTATCGTGAGAGTTTTGGGCATTTCCAGGGGTAGTTTTGGGACCTTCGTGGTAGTTTGGCCCTTCTTCTGTACCATGAACCTAATAAAACTCTCATGAGGGCCCGACTGATCTCCTCTTCGGCCTTTGGAACTAGTTGACGTGGGAGGTGGAAGCGTCTGAGAAAATCGATCCAAAACAGAGACATGTGGAGGTGTGTTGGTGAGCAAGAGCCAGTACAGAGACAAACCAGTGACGTCAGCAATGGCAGGAAAAAAATCGTAAAGTTATGGGCGCCGCCACGCTACCGATCAAACAAGCTCTCATTACGCTCCCCCTGGCGGCTCTAGTGTCTGCCAGGCGAGAACGGTTCCTTTGCATATATATATCTCAGTTTCCGTTGTTTTCTGCCCCGCGCCGCGCCATGCACCGTCTCAAGTAACTCAGCCGATGCATCTCAAAAGAGGCTCTCGAGTGTGCTCAATTTTGTTTTCAATTTACTTTACTGAGGCGTTTCAAATTACTGGATGGAAATGCGACTAGAGGCTTTTTATTTTTATTTTTTTCGGAGTGGATTGTGAGTGAAATAACATGTCGGAAAACGAAACAATAGCCAAGATGATGAAAAAGAATAAGAAAAAGGAGAAAACCTTATACGAACAACAATATTTTTTCTTTCCAGTTTTGAGGTTGTATACTGTATAGTGGCAATATGAAATGACAGAAAAAACAACAACGAAGAAGCACCAAAGAGACATGTTAAAACTGGGGGTTGTTGGAAATGTCATCTTTGTACTTTACTTTTGTTGCTAGGAATACCAAAGACACAAAGCAGATCACGCAGCAAAACAGAAAAGCAACCAATAAATAACATATACGAATAACCTAATACTACACCAAGGAAAATGAGTCACAGTTTTCATTGAATGTGACATGTAACTATGGATGGGAGGACGCGCTGCCCAAAAAGGAACAATAACATATCATTACTCACTATAACACCCTGCTATTACGAGTCCTAACACCGTACTATCAAATGCCCCAACACCCTACAATTACGTGCCCTAACAGCCTAGTATTTCCCCGTGGTCGAAGGCGGGACTATAGCCACAGCGTCCCTGAGTAGCCGCTGTATCAATCACGGGCGTCATAAAGAGTGGCGGCCGATACACACGCCCCAGATATTGCCATCACATTCTTCACAGCCAAAGCGCCATTAATTTCCGTCACTTGTTTGTTAAGCCTATACCCATGCTACAGTGTTTATGGATGGGTGGGGGAGGTGGAAGTAGTGTACGATTTCCAAGACAGACATCATAGCCCGTTCTTTCACACTTCGCCGCCCCAGCACACACATTTGACGAGGCTTTCGTAGGAGTTTGGGGCATTTCCAGGGGTAGTTTTATGACCCTGGTAGCATGGTTGTAGGTTAATCGTTCTTCTGTACTATAAATGTGAAAAAAAAACACTCATTACAACCGCCTCTTTTTTGGCCTTTGGAAATAGTTGATGTGAGAGTCGGAAGCGTCTGAGAGTACCGACTTATGTGATTTTATATGTGAGTGATTACATTAAGATATTCCTTGATAATGTGAACTTAGTGTATTTTGCAAGTAATAGTATTTGTAAATCTGTGGCCAAGCAAACTACGGTGATAGACTGAAAATTTCACCTACTACCCTCGTTGACTTCCAAAGTTTTTTTGTTCTGAGTTAACAATGCTGGTTTAAAATAAAGCCTATCGGTGGCACAGGAATTGCCGTGGAAATCGCCGAGACTTTTTCTGCACAGGAAATACGCGAGGGGCCGCCCATTGTCACATATCTGGCTGTTTGGCGGTGTGCAGCGATCCATCCTGCCACAGTTCATGTTCCTCTCGCGGGCCCTGCTGGTGAGCGACGAAGCGGGTCACGTTACCCTCCCTCTTCAAAAAGTATGTTCGTGCTGGGTTTGGCCAAAGGGTTTTGCGTTTGCCGAGCGGGCGCGTGGTGGGGACGATCGCGTCCGCCCGCCAATTCCATATTTTTAAGTCTCGGCACCTCAGTTCACCTGTTTGAGTAGCCTCTCGGGAGGTTGCTGGGATTCTCGTGGACTGTTTTATGATCCTGCTGATAGTTTTACACGACTTCTGCATCTTGAGTGGGAAAGTCACCCATGAAAACCCGGTTAATCTTCTCTGTGGCCTAAGAAAATAGTCGTAATGTGAGCCCGATACGTTTAATAATATGAACCCAAGTGAAGTTATTCTCCTGGTGACGGTAAAATGTATGAATATTTTATTTCTGATAATTTTTTGGTGTTGATTAGAACTATGCTTTCTTTTTCCACGTAACAAATCAATAGTTTCGAGAGGGGTGGGGGGTGGGGGGGGACTTCGCGAAACTAATGAATTACGAAAGAAAAAAGTAAATGGTTAAACGCAAAAACTTAAAGAAAAAGGGAAAAAAAAATCGTCAGCCGCAGAGTTGGGTGTGATTCAGGAGTTTTACCGGATAACATACATTTAATCATCAATGAATTAGCGTAAGCCTATCATCAACCCTTCATTAAAAAGTAAGTAAATGTAAAAGTCTGTCAGCGTCATTCACAGAATACGCATCAGCCGCAGAGAAAACATGCTAACTATAGGACAGACATTCGTAATTCAGGCAGTCCTTTCGTACCCCGCTCGCTCCGGCCGGCTGGTTTCACGCGGAGAGAATGGGAGTCCTTTTGCTTCCAACTAGGTGCTTCGCGATGCTTGGCTATGCTACGCTTTTTCCTCTCTTATTGCTGGAGGCAAGTTTTCTCTCTCCCTCCCTCCCTCCCCCCCTTTTCCTCTCTCTCTCTGCACGTTTTTACTCTTTAATTCTTTTTGTTTAATCAGAAAATATGACCTAAAAGAAGGATTTTTGAGAGAGAGAGAGAGAGAGAGAGAGAGAGAGAGAGAGAGAGAGAGAGAGAGAGAGAGAGACGATAACTCCATCATTCTTGCATTACAATTTCTACGACAATAAATAAGCACACCACAAAAGCTTACACACACACACACACACACACACACACACACACACACACACACACACCAGGGATCATAAACACCACAGGCCCCGCCATCAAAGCGTAACAATCACCGCTATAAATCAAGTTACCGCCGCCATTACCTGTTTTTTATTACCTTACAATCACAATCTTACACCTATAGCCTTTATACCCCATTTTTTTTCTTTTCTTTCCTTCTCTATTCCCTTTTATCTCCCTTTCGTATATCAGTTTCTATCGCTAATTTCTTATTCCGCACCTTCTCCCTCTCTTTATATTTGTCTTTTTTCACTTTTTCATCTCAACTTATTTTTCGTCCCTTATCTATCCCATTTTCTCTCCTCTTTTGTAACCCTCTGTTGTTCTTCCTTTCCCTTTCCTTCTCTAGTTCATCCTCTCTTCTTTCCTATCTCACTCCTTATTTGTCTTTTTTTCCACTTTTTCATCTCAACTTATCACCCCTTTTTCGTCCTTTATCTCTCCTCTTTTGTATCGTAATTCTTGTCCTCTGTTGTTCTTCCTTTCCCTTTCCTTCTCTAGTTCATCCTCTCTCTTCTTTCCTATTTCACTCCTTACTCCCATTCTTTACTTCCCTTCCCTATTCCCTTTTCTCTTCTTATCACCTGTTTTATACCGTAATTATTCTCCTTTATTCTTTTTGCCTTATCATCTCTCCTTCCTCCTCTACTTTCTTTCTCCCTACTCCCTTTTATCATATGCTTTCTTTTTCATCCTTCATCTCGCTCTTTCTTCCCCTTTACTGTTTTCCTTTTTAATCTTCCCAAAACGCTCTTTCCTCTCCTATCTTCCTCCTCTCTTTCCCATTAGCTTTTCTCTTACATCTCTTTCCTATAACTCTTTGACCTTCTCTCTTTCTTTCCTTAAATTACTCTCCTTTTTTCCTTTTTCCTGTCTTACATAGTCCTACCTCTCAGCTCCGTTTCCTACTCTTTGTTTTCTCCGTTAATTTCTTTTTTCTCCCTTTTCCTTTTATCTTGCCTCCTTACTTATACCTTCCCGTTTACTTCCTTTCTCTTTCTCTTTTCATTAATCTGTTTTTTCGAACGCCTTTCCTTCCTTCATTACCTCTTTCTCACTTACCTCCTCTCTCTTTTATATGTCATTTGCCTCTCTCTCTCTCTCTCTCTCTCTCTCTCTCTCTCTCTCTCTCTCTCTCTCTCTCTCTCTCTCTCTCTCTCTCTCTCTCTCTCTCTCTCTCTCCCTCTCATTGTTCCTTCCTTTTTTCTCTTTTCTACCTAACCTGCCTGCCTCTCTAAACTCCTTACCTTTTCAATAACTTTATTCCTTTTCACTTTCGAACTTTTTCCCCTTTCATCTCGTACTCGCTAATTTGTCCGTTTCCTTTTCTCCTCTCTCTTCCTTTGCCTCTTCCCCTTTCCATTCCTTTCATTTCCCCTGCTAACTCTTCCTTCCTTCCCCCTCCTCCCACCCCCCCTCTCTCTCTCGGCCTCTCAGAAACAAATAAAACTAGGTAGGTACTCGCCTAAGATTTGAGGGTGTGGTTAAAAGCTGAGCAGACAAACGGTGACCAGGTAGCATTAACGGAGCTATTACGGCGTTACTTATGACGGTGACTTACTGGAGAAGGGAGGGTGGATGCTGGTGGGAAGGGGGAGAGTTGTAAGTAGGGAGGGAGGGAGGGAGGTAGGGAGGGAACTGGGTAGGGGTAGAGGTGTAGGGAGGGAGGGAGGAAGGACGTTGATGGGTTGCAGGAGGAAAGGTTTAGGGAGGAAAGAGGAAAGGCAAGCAAGGTAAAAGTGGTGTAGGGAGGGAAGGAGGAGGTGGGTAGGAGGGCAAATGTAGGGAGGGAAAGGAGGGAAGGTAGGCAAGGACGCGGAAGGAAGGGTAAGAGAGAGGAAGGGAGGGGAAGATGGGATTGAAAAGGGAATGAGGTAGGGAGTTATGTGTTTCTTCCATTCTCTCTCTCTCTCTCTCTCTCTCTCTCTCTCTCTCTCTCTCTCTCTCTCTCTCTCTCTCTCTCTCTCTCTCTCTCTCTCTCTCTCGACAAGCCTAAGTACACGTGTGAATCCTTCCTCTTTATCAATTATTTTTTTAGCTTCCGTTACGTCAGACAGTCGCTCAGTTATTCATACATTCGCCAGCCCTAATTTTCATCTTTCTGTATACCTGATATCCCAAGAGACTGTACTGTAATGTCGGAGGGATGGTATAAATAGACAGACTGATGGATAGATAGATAGTGTTTGATAGGAGGGAAATAGTTGTTATGAGCCTTTTCCTAAACCTTTTCCGATGTAGGGTTCTATTTCTCCCTTATTTCTTTCTTCTGTCCTTCCCATTCTCCTGTCTTGTGTATCCTTTTCTTCCCACCATCTTTATCATGTCTCCTCCTTTTCTCCTATTCTTAAACCCTTTCAAGTATTCCCCACTGTGACGATTCAATTTTCCTCCTTTCCTCCCCATTCTCACCCATCTTGTTTTCATTCCTCTTCCTTTTCCCCTTTTCTTGTATTTCCCACTGTCGAGTTCAATTTTCCTCCTCTCCTTTCCTCCCCATTCTCACCCATCTTGTTTTCATTCCTCTTCCTTTTCCCCTTTTCTTGTATTTCCCACTGTCGAGTTTCAATTTTCCTTCTCCTTTCCTTCCCATTCTCACCCATCTCGTTTTCATTCCTCTTCCTTTTGCCCTTGTATTTCCCACTGTCGAGTTTCAATTTTCCTTCTCCTTTCCTTCCCATTCTCACCCACCTCGTATATTTTCCTCCTACACCATCGGTATCAATCCTCCTCCTCCTCCTCCTCGTCCTTTCCTCTCATTCGTCTCATTGCCCTTTATCCTCTTTTTTTCCTTTTCACACTGTTGACTTTAAATTTTCCTCCTTTCCTCCATTCGTTTCCCTCCCATTCTCACCCGTCTAGTTTATTTTCCTCCTCACCATCTGTATCAATCCTCCTCTCCTCCTCCTCCTCCTCCTCTTCTCTGGCGGCGGCGCTGGGTGAGGCGAGGAGAGGCATTAATGGCTGCCGGGATGAATATGCATTTGCCAGACGATTATTCACGCGTGGAAAACTTAATTCGTGAGCTGCGTTTAAGGAAATTTCGCATCGGCCCGGAAGGTGTGGAGTGGAGGACGTGGAAGGGAGAACGGAAAAAAAGGGGGATGCAGTAATTGTGCATTGTGTTGGAGGCACGAGTGGGGGAGTAAAAAGTTCTTGTCGGCAATGTGCGTGCGAGTGTGTGTGTGTGTGTGTGTGTGGGTGGGGGGGGGGGGGGGGTAGAGGGGGGGGGGGATTGTGAGAGTGTGTGTGCCTGTGTTAGGGATCAGTTTAACACACTTCCCTGCGTGTTCGAATGGATCAGTTACGTTTCCCGGCGTTTTTCAGTCAGGCAGAATCGAGTGACGGCTTCTGAAGGTGTTATTGGTCTTGTTTTGACGTCAGGGCTTTCGGAAAACACGCCCAGTCCACCCACCCACTCTCATATCTCCCCTCAACGCCCCTCACTCTGTATCTGAAGCTCATATTTCTCCTTTACCGGCTCGTTGTTTGCATTACCAACACGAGGCGAAGAGCAATGTTCCCGCTACCAACCTCTCTTTTTGTATCGAGGTCAGGACTTAGGGAAACTAGGTCAAGTCCATTTTATTTGCCCGTTTAGAGAGCCAATATGTCGCTCTTGCTGTGTTGCCTCTGCTCCATTCTACCCCTTTTTTGTATTGACACTTGGGTAGACTTTGGGAAACTAGGTTGTCCATTTTCTTGCCCGTTTAGGAAGTCTGTATGTCTCCCTTGTTGTTTTGGGTTCTGTTCCCGTCTACTTTATACACAGTGCAAAGTGTAATGCGTTTTTTTACAATCAATCCCTTTGTTGTGTTGGTCATGACTTGGAGAATCTAGGTCGTCCACTTTCTTGCCTGTTTAGAAAGTCAATGGGCCATATTCTTCTACATTTCGGCGCACACATTTGACAAGGTTTTCCTATAATTTGTAGGCCTTTCCATGGATAGTTTTATGACCCTGGTGGTAGTCTGACGATGCTTCTGTACATTGAACGTGAAGAAAACAACAACTCAGGAGAACCCGGTTGATTTTGGCCTTTGATAATAGTTCATGTGCAAGGGGGAAGCATCTGAGAATAGCGACCAGTATGTTTTAATTGTAGTTTCGCGCGCTGTTCCCATCTACTGTGTGCATGTCGCGGAGAGTAATGTCCTTTCTTTTTACCAGTGTCAGTGTTGTGCTGACGTTGTGACTTCGGGAACTAGGTCAAGCGGGAACGAGGTCGTCTACTTTTTGCCTGTTAAGCTTGTCAATATGATTCCCTTGCTTTTTTTGCGTGCGTGTGTACTTTATACAGAATGCAGATGGTAATGTTTTATTTTTCTATCAATTCCTTGTTGTGTTGACGTCATGACTTACGAGAAACTAGGTCGTCTGATTTTTTGCCTGGGTAGGGAGTCGATGCGTTTCCCTTCGTGTTTTGCCTGCTGTTCCCATCTACTTTTTATATACAGGCTGCAGAGAGCAACGGCCCTTTTACTAATTCTTTTGCTGTGCTAACGCCAAGAGCTCGGGACACCAACTCGTTCTACTTTTTTGTATCTGTTTTTGAGGGAGTTATTTTTTCCTTACCGTTTTGCGCGCTGTTCCCGTCTGCTACATAAAAGTTAGAGAGAGCAATGACCCTTTAGTAATGCCTTTGGTGTGTTAATGTCGCGACTTCGGGAAACAAACTCGTCCACTTTTTCATCTATTTTTAAGGGGTTTAATTTCTTTCCTTGCTGTTTTTGCACGCTGTTCCTATCTATTTTACACAGGCTGGAGAGGTCAATGCCCCTCTTATTGATTCCTTTGGTGAGTTAACGTGATAACTTCGAGAAGCTAACTTGTGTCTCTGTTATTGTTAGGTCCCGTTCACACTCTGCCGACTCTGTGCCACGACAACCCAGCGACTTTAAGGCCCACTTCAAACTGTGCCGACTCAGCATCCGGCGATCGTTTCTAGACCTCTTTCCGACCATGTGCGACCCTTTCACATCACAACATTTCACACCCAAGACCTCGTGTACCCTGAGTCGCTAGGTTGTCGTGGCCCAGAGTCGGCACAGTGTGATCGGGGCCTTAGTGTTTCAAAGGATAAAGTCTCCCTCTCATACGGACTTACAATTCTTGTCATGTAACATCTTAAGTCTTATTCGAAATTTCTCAAAACAAAAAGGTGGAGTACATTTTGTTTTAGAAGATCGATTCCTTTTCTTGCGACCTTACGATCTTTGTCAGGCAGGAGGGTTAGGAAAGCATCGATATAGTCTTGTTCAACATTGCCTAAGTAAACGGAGTATATTTCGTTTTGGAAGATCTTTTTCTTCTCTTTTGCTTTCGCTAGGCAAGGAGGTTAGGGAAACATCGATTGAGTCTGGTTAGAAATTCCTTCAGGAGTTAATTTGCTTCTTAAAACCAATCTTGTGTCTCGGGTCAAGTCTCCCTTCTGATTAACTTTCCTTTCCTTACCGTCTCAGGCTCCTCGTCAAGCAGTGTCGTAAAGTCTTGTTACACAGTGCTTAGAAACAAACAAACAAACCAGATTGTATTTCGTTTAAGATCGTCTCTTTTTCTTACGGTCTCCGCTAGGCAGGAAAGGCAAGGCAGCATAAAGCCTTGTTCGGAATTGAATAAAACAAACAAAAACAAAACAAAAAACGGTGTATATCACATTTTAGAAGATCAGTTCCTCTTCTTTCGATCTTGGCCAGGTGGGGAAGGTAAGGCAGCATCGATAGTCTTGTTCGAAATCTCCTAAAAATCGGAGTACACTTCATTTTAGACCATCGATTCCCTTTCTTACGGTCTTCGCTAGGCAAGGAAGGTAAGGTAGCATCGATAGTCTTGTTCGAAATTCCCTAAAAAACGCATTATATTTAATTTTAGACGATCGATTCCTTTTCTTATGATCTTGGCCAAGCAGGGATGGCAAGGCAGCATGACAGTCTTGTTCGAAATTCCCTAAAAAACGTATTGTATTTAGTTTTAGACAATCGATTCCTTTTCTTGCAGTCTTCGCTAGGCAGGGAAGACAAGACAGCATTGATTGAGTCTGAATGTAGGAAAAAATGGCACAGGTATAAATGGCACCAGGAAAAATGGCGCAGGAAAAAATGGCACAGGAAAGTATGGCACATTTTTCAGCATAGGAAAAAATGGCACACATAAATATTTGCTTGTTATGGCATGATTTTCAGTAATTACAGGTTTCGAATATATCGCCATCCTCCTCCTCTTCTCCTTTCCATCTTAAATTAAATTAGTTAAACTGGACTTCACAAATTTCACTTCCGGAATCTAAACAATGTCTCTCTCTCTCTCTCTCTCTCTCTCTCTCTCTCTCTCTCTCTCTCTCTCTCTCTCTCTCTCTCTCTCTCTCCACTGTAAGATAGGCTACTGTGGACTTGAAAACAATGTATTCATATGGTCAGTTGTTGTCTAATTATTTACTTACATGTTGTCAGTTGTTCTCTCTCTCTCTCTCGTACTTAGCTTAGGTAGGTCCTTGGTTAGTTATTACACGAATCAAATGATTTACGATCATTGTTCTTCTAGGTTGGTTTGTCACAGTCACCCAACGATATGGCGTGCGATCCAGTAGTAGTAGATCCAAGTTGTTGTTGTAGCTACCCAGATGCAGCAAGAATCTCGTGGTGAGCCTTCCAAGAAACGCCAGAAAAGGGTCTACAAGAATCTACAGGCACGGATGAAGAACCTCTGCCTAGACCGCCGGGCTGGTCGTAAATCTGTTGAGGAGTTTCTACAGGGAGCTGGCAACAACATTCGCTGGAAATCTTAAGCAGAATAACAAAAATCTTAAATAAAAGTTTTTAAATGTAAAAATTTTAAATGGAAAGGTTTTGTAATGTAAAATTATTAAATGGAAAATGTAAAGAAATTAAATTTTAACACATTTTAGCTGATTCTACTGTGCCATTTTTTCGTATGCTGAAAAATGTGGCATTTTTTCCAGTGCCATTTTTTCTGGCGCCATTTATTCCTGTGCCATTTTTTCAGGTGCCATTATTTCCGAGAACCATTGAGTCTAGTTCGAAATTCCTTCAGGAGTTAATTTGCTCATAAAACCAACCTTCTTGTGCTTCAGGTCGTGTTTCCCTTTTGTTTAAGTTTCCTTTCTCTTACGGCCTTATTCTCTTCACCAGGAAGCATTGAGAAGAGTCTTATTTGGGATTCTTTGAGGCGATTATTTGCCTCTAAAACGGAGCATCTTGCCAGCGGGCCGAGGAGTCTTCAGCTCCCTCTTATCGGACAAGTTTGCTCATCGCGGAGGCGGGAAGCGAGTTGTTTTGTCTTCAGTGCTTTTGTGCGCAAGTCGAAGTCGATGATCAGGAAGAAATGGGATAACCTTGCTTGCTCGCTTGCTTGCTTGCAGTGGGGCAGATTCTCTCTCTCTCTCTCTCTCTCTCTCTCTCTCTCTCTCTCTCTCTCTCTCTCTCTCTCTCTCTCTCTCTCTCTCTCTCTCTCCTTGTTATCCCTTGCTTTCCTTTAACCTTTTCTCCTAGTTACCATCAGTTTTTTAAAGGGTGGGAAATGAAGGAAAGAAAGGAGAAAAAAATAACTGAGAACGTATTAGTTAGCATTATTAACGGTACTGGTAGTAGTAGTAGTAGAGGCGATAGAGAGAGGAGGATGAGGATGAGGATGAGGAAGAATAGGAGGAAGAGATGGAAATGTGAAAGACGAGAAATATAAAAGAAAGGAGAGTAGAATGAGGAGGTGTAAATATTTAAGACGGAGAACGAAAAGCGGCAGGCAAAGGAAAGGGAGGAGAAACAGGAAACATAACATTAGTAGCAGTAGAAGTAAAGGCAATTGTAGCTGTAGTAGTAGGGAAAGTTAGCAAGAAGTAAGAAGACAAAGAACAAAAAGAGTCAGGCAAAAAAAGTTGGAAAGTTTTGTTTAGTCGGAGCAACATCTGTGGTCATATGCCGGAGAGAGAGAGAGAGAGAGAGAGAGAGAGAGAGAGAGAGAGAGAGAGAGAGAGAGAGAGAGAGAGAGAGAGAGAGAGAGAGAGAGAGAGAGAGAGAGAGAGAGAGAGAGAGAGAGAGAGAGAGAGAGACATAGAGAGAGAGAGAGAGAGAGAGAGAGAGAGAGAGAGAGAGAGAGAGAAAGTGATAGAGAGAGAGAGAGGAGGAGAAAGAGGAAACATAAGAGAGAGAGAGAGAGAGAGAGAGAGAGAGATAGAGAGAGAGAGAGAGAGAGAGGAGAGAGAGAAGTAGGTAAAGGGTAGAGGTAAAGGAGTATTAGGCGCGGAAGCGGGTTGGTCAACAGGTCCCTAATCCCGGGCTTCAATCGGTAATCAGCGCCCGGCTTCATTCAGCGCGGCACCCAGCACTCAGACACCAGGGACGCGGAGATCAGGAGAGGCATGCAGGATTAGGGGTCTTAGCCGTGTGTGTGTGTCTTTATTATGCCGGGTGCTTGCGTCTGGGTGGGGAGGGGGGGTGGTTGAGGCTGGGGGGGGTAGTTGAGGATGGGGGTGGGGGGAGTAAGAGAAGAGAGGGGGAATAAGAGGGAGATTGGGGAAGGGTGGATATATAGTTGAGGATTTGGGAGTGTATGGAAGTGAGAGAGGGAAGGGGGTTGGGGAGGATGTATGTGTGTGTGTGTGTGTGTGTGTGTGTGTGTGTGTGTGTGTGTCTCTCTCTCTCTCTCTCTCTCTCTCTCTCTCTCTCTCTCTCTCTCTCTCTCTCTCTCTCTCTCTCTCTCTCTCTCTCTCTCTCTCTCTCTCTCGTAAATCATCCTTAACTTGAACAAATTCCACACACGCTTTTTGAATACCAAGGTGAATTATTGTACCTCATTACTACCTGGTCGTTTAACGCTAAATGTTCGACCTTTTTAACGACACGGAAGATTAAAACGGCATCCTAAACACACATTGGGGATAATTTTTCTTCAACACTACTATTACTACTACTACTATTACCACCACCACCAACAACAACAACAACAGCATTACCTCATCTAACTACCGGTCACACCTTTACTTATCTTGATGAGCTCACCTGCATGGCCACATCATTTGTCCCCGGGGTAATCTATGCTAGGTAATGGGTCTTTTCCTCCTCCCCTTCCCCCTTTCTTCCATCCCCTGAAGACATATATTCCCCCTCACCATCCTCCCCCCTCCCAACTTCTTCCATTACAATCATCGTCATCATCATTGCTATTCCATTCCTACTAACATACCTACGACCATTACCATTAGAACCACCATTATTATTATTTCCCATACTACCACCATTACAATCACCATTACCATTACAACCACTTAATCCCTCTCACCCTGTCTACTATAACCACCATCACACTACCACTATCATAACTACAACCATTATCCTGTTACCTCAACCACCATCACTCACTTCTATAACTACCACCAGACCTACCATTATTATCTCTAACACTACTACCTTTAATTATGTACCACCATCATTACCACCTCCTCCACCATCGTTACCGCCATCAACAGACAAAGACATATCAGGCATTTAACAAAACTAATCCTCCTTCTGACATTTCCCGGCCGTTCTTTGTTTCCAGTCATCATTTCGGTCATTCCTCACCACCACCACCACCACCACTACCGCTACCACCAGTTCCAACCCTCTTACCCCCCACCACCATCACCACCATTAAGAATGCAGTTTATTCAAATACATTTCTAATCATCTCATCATAATTAATCGACTGATGATTAGCGTTAAGTATACTACTACGCAGGTTCTCGCTTCATGGTGTCACGATAAACGAGTAAAAGTTATATTCTTGGGATTTTTAAAGGAGCAATGATTCTGTTCGTCTTCAAGTGCGTTTATTTACATTGATTCCATTTGAGGGACTTAGAGGGTGTATTTTTATATCATTGGGGAAATAATATAGCCTAAGAGAGAGAGAGAGAGAGAGTACTTATCCTCGTGTTACGTAATGTATTGTACTTTCCATCAACTTCCACATCATTCCCCTACATTAATCCCTTGAGAGAACATCCCCCTTAGGTATATTTTCCATTAGCAGTCCTTTCCCTTACACACTTTTGCTCCTTTTCCTTCTTCCTTATTCCCCCTTCATCTATTTCCTCCTCATTCACTGTCTCCAAATCCCCAAATCTCTTTCTTTTCCCTCTAACATCCGTACCTCTTCCTCCTCCACTTCCTACTTTCTTCCGCTGTTCGTAATTAATTTTTCTTCACTTCCCCATATTCGTTATACGTAGGCTAGTATGATTCCTGTAGCCTGTTCCTCAGCGTTCCAACATTTTCTCCCTCTCCTTTCCCCTCCTTCCCTTTCCTTTCCTCGTTCTTTCCCCTATCTCTTCCTTCTGCATCATTTGCTTTCCTCTTTCCCTTCTTTCTATCTTCATTTCCTCGTTTCTCTCCCCTCTCCCAACCCTTCTATCATCTGCGCTCCTCCCATCCGCTATCTCTCTTTCCTCTTCCTTTCCCTTCCTCTCCCTTTTCCTCTCCCCTCCACGCTCGCTCTGATAATCACGTCTGGTTATGGTGCCGTAAATACAGGTAACTTTTAGCCTCCTGACAGGTAGATGCCAATAGCTTCAAATCACGGCGCTGACTGTCCTCTTTATTTCACTGTTTCGCTTGATAACTACGCGGGAAAATCGGTGCGGGAAAGACAGAAAACAAAAAGTGATAAATAAAAAGGTGTTCTTGATTTTTTTGTTTTGTTTGTGATAGTTGATGTTTTTTTTGTGTGTGTGTTTGTGATAGTATTTTGTTTTGCTATGGTGCAGTTTGACGTTTAGGGTGACTTTTTGGTGTGTGCGTGTGTTTGTGTGTGTGTGTGTGTGTGTGTGTGTGTGTGTGTGTGTGTGTGTGTGTGTGTGTAGGAGGGGGAGGTACGGGGGGGATGACGGACTTCCAAACATGTGTATTGCGCATTCGTGTGTGTGAGCGGCGTTCGTGCAGGAATTGCGTCATACATATTTGAAGGTGTTTTGGTCCGACCCTGCAGGCGGAAAGTGATCGAACAGCCATATTGATGGGGTGGGGGGGGGGGGATGTCATAGTCTCTCTCTCTCTCTCTCTCTCTCTCTCTCTCTCTCTCTCTCTCTCTCTCTCTCTCTCTCTCTCTCTCTCTCAATTATTTCTCCTTTTCCCTATAAATCAACATGGCTTCATTGGTTTTATAGGTTGCGTTTTTTTGTGATATTCAAGTTAGTTTTTTTACTGCGTTGTTCTTTCCTTTTGTGTTTGACCATCTCTCTCTCTCTCTCTCTCTCTCTCTCTCTCTCTCTCTCTCTCTCTCTCTCTCTGCATATGATACGTGTTTACAAGCCTGCCGTGGAGTCAAACTAGATATAATATTATCACGCAGGCAATAAGAGTCACGGCACAGAGCAACATTTCCTATCTGTCTGGCCGTGACGGTAAATATATTCACGCTATATTTGGCGCGCCAGGTAAACATCACTGCACGCTGCCGAGTGAGAGTGATGACGGTGAAGATAAGATTCGGACTTTTCTGTTCTTTTAATCTGTCATATGAACACGTGTCTACTCAGTGTGTGTGTGTGTGTGTGTGTGTGTGTGTGTCATCGCGTCCATCCGTTTTCTTTCTCTTCTTTCTCATACATGTCTTCCTTCTTTACTCTTTTCTACCTGTCATATGAACACGTGTCTGTCTCGGGTTTATGGATACTTTGGGGTTTCGTACGTTTCGTTTCGATATTGGTCTTTATACTTCATCTTTTCCTTATGTTTTCTGTTTATGGTGATGGCAAAGGTCATTAATTATTTTTTTTCCAACACACAAATTCGTGCATATTAAAGTTGGACGTCTGATTTTGCTCTTTTTACATGATCGTTTGTTTGTCTTCCCTTTAACTGATAATGACAGAGGTAGAGGTCATTCATTTATTTTATTTATACCAACTCGTGCATATTTCAGTTTTGTCCGATTTTCCTATATATATTTTATCGTTTCTCTTTTCTCTTATTAATGGTGATGGTAATGATAGAGATCGGCTATTTATTTACTTATTTTTCTGTCATACGAACTCGTGTACGTTTCAACTGAAGTCCCATTTTGTCCTTCCCGGGCGGAGTCGAAAAATTTGGGCGGCTTGTCCGATACCCTACGCCCCTGTCCACCCAGCAGTGAATGGGTACCAGGTATTAATCGGGGGTTGTGTCCCGTCTCCTGGGATCTGTTCCCTTCTCCAATAATTCCTTACCCTTCTGTCTCTCTCCGGCATATGACCACAGATGTTGCGCCGACTAAACAAAACTTTTCAACTTTTCCCATTTTGTCCGTTTCTTTATCTTTTACTCTGAATTTTACGGTTTCATTTTCCATTGCAAGGGAGACAGCCTAAAGGAAAAGGGAGATAAAAATAATTAAGCTCGCAACACGATGCTCAATAAAAAAAGACAGGAAGCTTAAAGACTTTGATCACATTCAATTCCAGACGTGTCTCGAGGCTTCCCTTCTGAAAGACCTTGCCGTATTTGTTGCTGCGTCAGAGAGAGGATGATGGAAAAGGTGGAGCTGTGTAACAGATCTGTTTTTTGTGGATCATCTGGATTAAAAAATAGTTCGCTGTAGTGAATGTTCGCCTCTCGCGCACGATGACGCATTTTGCGTCATCAAGGGTAAAAGGTCCTGGCGCACGATGACGCAAAATGAGTCATAAACTTTAAAAAATTGATTAAAAATTAAGTTTCCGGTGAAAATGCGTTAAATTTGGGAGCATCATTTGTTGTGATAAATTTCTTAATGGTAACATATGGCAACTTTTCTAAGGACCGTAGATGAGGAGCTTTGAGCGATTTTTAGTTTTTAGCCTACTCTGACGGGAGGAAAAAAATACAGTTTTCTCGGTGTAACTCGAGAACTATTAGGCGTATGAGAATTTTGAGGATACCATAAGAATTCTCACGAAATTCCGCTTCGAAACATATATTCAGCTAAAAACGTTGGCCCACAAAATTTTGAGCTAGCGAGTGGGGAAGTTGGTACTAAGGATTTGTTGTCTGCAAAACTCTATACGGAGACTTGAAACAAGTCTGTATTGTTTACATATTATATTTTCCTCTATCTTTATTTGCGCAAGTTTTAGTACAAGTCTTTATGAAGCCATTGATATCAAATTTATTGGGGTACGATATATCTGTGAGGGTAAAATACGACCGGGAATGTAGAGTATCGCGGTGGCAAAAAAAAAAGGCCGGTCGGGCCTGAGAAATGCATGGTGAGTGGAATAGAAACTTATTGGAAACTTGCGATGCGTGATAGGGTTAAGCAATATTTGTCCACAGCAATAGTCGACGATCTGAGAGAGAGAGAGAGAGAGAGAGAGAGAGAGAGAGAGAGAACAAAGAAACAGCCAGACATGTTTCCTCCCCTCCCGCGCTCCTGCTTCACAACACATTCTAATGAAGTTCATTCCTGTGCTGTCCAGCATAATAATGCAAGTGTTTAACATGTATCTTCACTCTTTCTTCCCTTTCACCGGTACACCCTGAAGCAATCTGTCCTCTGTTGTATACCATCCTTCCTACGACTTATGCTCTTTTAAATGGAGAGTACTAATACACCTCCAAGTAATTTGACCCTTTTTTAGGTATCTTAATTTATAGTCTTGTCGGGAGTAAAAGGTCTTGGGATTTTCTTTTTTTACAATAAAAGAAAAAGCTCAAGGGCAAAAAAAAAGGAAACAATGAAAAAAAAAAGCCCGCTCTTGGTCTTTGTATAGCTTTGTTTTGCTCTTGGTTTCTCCTTTATCATAGTGACAATAATAATAACGATAATAATAATGGTAATGCGGGAGGGAGGCCATGAAAGAACCGCCGCAAGAGGGGAAAGGAGCTCACAGCCTCTCTTTTAAACGTTATGAAATATATGTGAATCCTCGTCCTTCAAGGCAATGAAAGAACGACCTACGTGCCTCGGCGGCCGCTCGTGCACCCCGCCTGGACAGGGACAAAGAGCATGTGTTAGACAGTTAGAGGGCCGTTCCTTCAGGCACCGCGAGGCAAAACACTGCCGAGTACTCCTTCAGGGCGCTCACACTCCCACACTCACTATTACATTAAAAGCTCTCTGACCTACCTATACGCACGTGTAATGTATTGGCACGATCCATAAAGATCCTCCGGGGACGTAATCACGGAAAGACATAGTGAAACATCGACAGGTAATCTTTCAAAGGGCTTAAGTTATCACGCATTCTATATTAATTAAAAAAAAACAACAACAACAACTGTGGGCGTAATGCATTCTATAATCCATATACTTCCTCGGACGTGAACACGGAAGACAGGGGGAGAAACATTGACCGGTAGTCTTTTAAAGCGCTTAACCTACCTCGTATTTATATTAATTTAAAAAGGAGTAGCTTAACTGTACACGTATAAGGTATGTAATAGCTTAAAAGGATTAGACCAGTGTATGACAATCACAAAGACAGGTAGTGACACATCAGTAGGTAGTCTTTCAAAGGGCTGAAACTACCTCACATTTTGTACTGTAGACGTGTAAGGAATAAAATAGCTTTGAACCCTTAAAGTATATGATGTAAAGAGCACCCACGTATACCTGTCAACGTCTGCTAAATGAACTGATAAATGAACTGTTAAATAGACAAACGGGCAAAAAAATGTATACTCTTCACACAAAGGGACCGATAGTACAGTGCTGCCCCCTGCAGAGATACTTTGAAACTCCCCCCAGTTGTTCCACTTGCCTACATAACCACATCACGTATTCCCTACAGCAATAAAAAGTCAGACTTACCCAATGCCCGTGTAAAGAGAAATCTAATCACGACAAGGTAGGTTCTGGAGCGAGTCTTTAACTGAAAGAGAGAGAGAGAGAAAAAATTAGTTCCGAAGCGGTTTCACAAGGGCTTTACGAACTGCTGAAGGTATTAAACGAGGGTGCAAAGGAAAAGAGGAAAAAATAGTTGATCGAGTCTCGTTTAGGAAGATCGGTTCTGAAAATGATGTAGGGAGTGAAGCAAGAGAGAGAGAGAGAGAGAGAGAGAGAGAGAGAGAGAGAGAGAGAGATTAATCACCGTGCATGCAGGTAACAGGTGTGAGTGAGTGATTTTCACCTGCGCGTCCCCTAAACCTTTGAGGCCGTTCATGTTTCATTTCATCCACCCAGCAAAGGAGAAAACGAGAGAGAAAAAAGGAACGCAAACATGAACAAACAAATAAAGCAAAATCGAATCAGTGCTGCCAATAACATCAAATTTTACTGTAATTGGTGTGATTTTGCCGCCCATGCCAATTGTAACACGAGTACAAATATTAAACTTTATCCTATTACCCTTGTTACTACTTCAACTGCTCGTACTACTACTACTACTACTACTACTACTACTACTACTACTACTACTACTACTACTACTACTACTGCTATTACTAGTACTACTACTACTACTACTACTACTACCATTACTGCTACTACTACTACTACTACTACTACTACTACTACTACTACAACTACTACTACTACTGTTGCGTATATTACTACTAATTCTACTGCTGCTACCACTTTGCTACTTTTACTACTATTGGTACCGTTACTAAACTGCTACTACTACTACTACTACTACACCATCACCCCTACTATCACCCCCCCCACCACAATGCTTCAATAAAAATAACCATCAACAACAAGAACAACAGCAACAACGATAATAACATGATATAAAACACATGCAGTACTGCAGGTGGCGTTCGCTTGTTGCTCATATATCTATACATACATACATACATACGTGGGTACATACATGGATACATACATACATGCGTTCACGTGATGTTTGTGGACTTGTTTACTTGTTTACGCAGAACCAGTTGTTTACCCCGCGTCATTGATATCACACGCTCAGTCACGTATTTTCACCTTTTGCAATCGTTTTCCTTCCCTTTGCACACTTTTCAACGGATTTTCTCTTCTATTTTCCACGGAGTTTTCTAAGTTCTCCACCTTCGATCACCAGCTTGGCAAATCCACTACCTAACTGCATGCCATCCACTGATCCCTTTTCCACGCAGTTTCCATAACGTGCCTTGAATTCCACCCTTGCTATCACCCATCACCACCCTAACCACAGCTTGGGAAATCCCTCAACTGCATGCAATCCACTGATCTATCTTCCACCCTTTTCCACGGAGCCTTCACAAAATACCCTTCACTCCACTCTTGCACAACCTCCACCACCAGTTTCGCAAATCACCTGACCACACGCAAGCCACTGATCCATTTTCCACGCAGTTTTCATGAGATGCCCTTTGCTATCACACGTCAACACCACTAACAGCACCTTGGCAAATCCACTTTATAACCACGTGCAATCCCCGCTGATCCACTTTCTTCCCCACACATGTCGTTCTGGGAAAGGCGAGTGAATAGAGACCCAACTCACACAGGGGAAAAATAACAAACCTGCACCACGCACCACACAGCTGCACACTCCCACTGACACACCATAACAGGCTTCGGGGTCATCCGTCTTCGTAGAAAGTCGTTCAGTGCGTGATTCTGCATGGATACGGACACGGACACGAACATGAACCTGATAATAAATGTAACCTTCAGAAACTTTTCTCAAATACTCGATTTTTCACTAACACGGACGAATACGGACGCAGACGTGGACACTGATCACGGACAAATAGATAGATAGATAGATAGATAGAGAAATAGAGAGAAAGTTGAGTTGTTGATAAGGGATGTGATGGAAGGAGGGAGTGAAGGAAGCAAAAAGATAACAAATATGAGAAAATGAAAGGAGGAAAAGCAGTATGAGAGAGAGAGAGAGAGAGAGAGAGAGAGAGAGAGAGAGAGAGAGAAAAAACCCACGTCTATACTTGTGGGATATCCATGCTTTTATGGCACTTTTTTCAGCTTCTTTTGACACTCGCGCCGAACATTTTTTACCGCAAACAAATTCATTTATCCCGGTGGTTTTGTTGCGTGCCCTTTTTTTCCTTTTTCTTGTTGAGTTATGGCTGAAAATATTCACCCCTCCTCCCCCTGCTTCTCCTCACCCCCACTCCCCCTATAATGAATGAGAACACACGCGCCTATATAGGAAGACCAGTTGTTCACGACAAAAAAAAGCATTGAATAGATAAATAAACAAATAAATAGATAAACTACAAACAAATGCGAACTATTTTTATCTATTTTTTTTATCACCTTCCTAATAACCGTAATAAAAGTAAACACACGTGTCATATATTCAATCATTAGACATTCATTATATATTTTTTCCACTTAGCTGTTGACAAAAAAAAAAAGGATATCTAAAAAAAAAAAAAAACCACTATTTTTATCACCAGTTTAATGGCCGTAATAAAACTTAAAACACGTGTCACATATATTACCATTACAAATATATATTTTTTTTTTATTTAATCATGTGCTATATCCAGGCCATTATACATTCACACCTGTTTCGCTTTTCTATTTTCATCGGATGGTCGACGCTGAAAGATTGAAATTTAATAATAAAACACGAAATACACGAATGGATATACGTATACAGCAGAAGCAGCGGTGGCGACCTATATTCGTATACAGCATAACTTCTGAACTGAAATGTATGTGTATGTTTGGGTGTGCGTTTGTTGATGCTACTGTGTGTGTGTGTGTGTGTGTGTGTGTGTGTGTGTGTGTGTGTGTGTGTGTGTGTGTGTTATTGTTTATTCATTTATAGCCACGAAGGCAGTCAAGGGAACAACAACACGGAGAAAAAGGCCCACAAAATGATACTCCCTCAAAATGCTGTGTTACGTTACGTGTTTGTATTGATGGTGTCCCTTTAGTATGATGCTAAGTTATGTTATTTCAGGTAATGTTAGGTTAGGTGAGGCAATGTAACTTAAAAGGTCATATTATGTGATGGTCATGGTTCAGGTCATGTTAGGTTAGGCTACGTCGTTGTTAGGTTATATGATGTAATGCAAGGGTAGGTCACGTCATGTTATGTTATGTGATGTGATGTATTTGTGGTGATGCTGCCTCAAGTTTACATCATGGTGTTATGTGGTTATGTTTTAAGGTTGTGTTGAGGCAGCCTTGTGTCTGTATTGGGAGGCTATGTTCTGTTCGGTTATGTCTGTATGCTTTGTGTGTGTGTGTTGATACTGGCCGGTGATTACGTTGCGTTGTGTTATGTGATGGGACGGCGCCGAACACCGCCACTAGTAAACTACGCTCTTTATTAATACTTTGACATACAGCCCCGCACCTCCATGGCGGCCAGCGCAAACACATAAAGTAACAGTGAGCGAACCGTTAAAAAGAGAGAAAAAAATGAGTGCAAAAGAGTAACAGATGAAATATGTAAGAGAAAAAGAATAACATGAAAAAGAAGGGCATGCAATAAAAGTTAAAAAGAAAAATACTGGGATGTAGAAGAGAAAAATGAAAAGAAAAAAATAATGAAGATAAAAATTACTAGAGAAAATGAGACTGAATTCAAAAGATAAAAATAATCGAAAAGATGAAAAGAAATGATCAATAGAATGCCTTCTTTAATTAATATATCCACCCCCCTCTCTCTCTCTCTCTCTCTCTCTCTCTCTCTCTCTCTCTCTCTCTCTCTCTCTCTCTCTCTCTCTCTGCCCTCATTAAAAATGCCAGCAGCAATAACAAATATAATGTTCGAATATATATTTCCGGACACACAAAGCCTTATATTTCAACTGTTCAACTTTTTCATCCTGACATTTACCGAATTTTTCTCCATAGCATTTAATAGTAATAGTTTGATACGAAAATAGACAGGAAAAAACAACAACGAAAGAAAAGAATCAGAAAAAAGAGAACTACAAACTGTGTATATTAAAATAATCATTCACAGACGGATACAGATAGATAGATAGCCGACTAGATATAGATAGATAGATATAGCTAGATAGATAGATACAGACAAATAAACACAGAAAGACAGTTAGATTGATAGTTAGGTAAATAGACAGACAAAAAAAAGTCATAGTTAACCGGACAGATACAGACACAGTGAGGTAGATATAGATGAATATATACCGTAGATGAACAGACAGACGGACAGATAGATAGATGAGTAGACAAATAAATATACACAGACAAACAAAGAGATAGATTTGTCTTGACCACTACATTGAATAATCCATCATACAAACATAACACAAACATTATCACAAATCACAACACAAAACCACGTCCATCTTTCCTCACAATACTCTCTCCCCCAACCTCCGTCCTCCCACTCTACATATTATTACTCCCACTGATATTACACGTACTATTACTTCTTCTCGTGTGCTCCTCAGCTTGAAGTAACGCGGGAGCCATAAGTGTGAATTACGGCCTCGTTTTCACTCATTCCTACGAGCCGCGAGACGGGTCGGAGCATCACTCTCCTGCGCGCCCTCTGGAGACGAAGACGTGAAGGTGTAATAGCCGTAATCTTTTTCCTGGCTCGAGTCATCAGGTATGTGTGCGTGGGAGGGAGGGATGGAGGGAGTCAGCAAGATCTCGTTAGCTTTCCCCTCCCCTCCTTTCCCATCCACTCCTCTCTCCTCCTCTCTATCCTCTTACCTAATCTCAGCCTTCCTTATCCTTTCTCCTCTTTCTTATCCACTAGTAATTAGCTCCTTTTCCTTCTCCTTTTTTTTCCATAGCTTTCCTTTTGTCATTCTTCCTTCCTTCGTTCATCCTTCTCGTCTTCATTATTCTCCCTTCCTTTTATGCATTCCTCTTGTCTAGTTATTCCTTTCTTTCCTCCCTCTACTTAAATTTCCTAATGTTTCCTTCCGCTTTTCTTCCTTCCTTTGATTTCCTCGTTCTCATCCTGTTCATCCTGCCCCGCCTTCTCCTCCTCCTCCTCGCCATCGTTGCGTCCCGGCCAACATAACTCGGTGAAAATTAAAAGAATACGTCAGAATGATGTGAGTTTAAGTGAGGAAAATTTCTCCGCCCACGACTTCGGCCGGAGTTTGGTGTTTACGAAGCCATCTCGCTGAAAAGTCACGTGAAACCAAGGAAAAGGAAAAAAAGGAAGAAAGTTAGGAGTTTTTAGGTTAAAGGATTGGGCGAGGTTAGAGAGAGAGAGAGAGAGAGAGAGAGAGAGAGAGAGAGAGAGAGAGAGAGAGAGAGAGAGAGACTATGGCATTACAATGAAACAGCTTAAATGTATTTCCTGTTAACACCACCACTACCCCCCCCCTACCACCACACCACCACCACTGGCGCTCTTTCATGATCACCACCACTGCCGCTCTTTCATGATCACCACCACTGGCGCTCTTTCATGATCACCACCACTGCCGCTCTTTCATGATCACCACCACCGGCACTCCCTTTCATGATCACCACCACCACCACCACTATCCCTTTCATCACCATCATCACCGTCAACACTTGCACAAAGCCACTACCATTCACCTTGTCTTCCTTCTCCTTTCGTAGACTCCCTCATCCTTATTCAATATTATCTACTC
The DNA here is from genome assembly GCF_024679095.1 of Eriocheir sinensis. Taxonomy (NCBI): domain Eukaryota; kingdom Metazoa; phylum Arthropoda; class Malacostraca; order Decapoda; family Varunidae; genus Eriocheir; species Eriocheir sinensis. The sequence continues at coordinate 18,889,497 of NC_066513.1, read as the reverse complement.
ATCCTTACTGGTATAATCATTGATAACGTAACGATGGGGGACTTTCCTAGTTCCAAGAAAGTAGGAGGCAGCACCTGAAGGAGATGGAAACGCAATACCGATCATTTGCTTCTCTAAAAGGGTTGTGGGGTGAGTACTACAATACAGTATTCAATGTGGAAATATATCAGAGACGGAATAATTGCTCACCTTAGTTTATTTCTTGCAAAACAAAGTCGTTCAGCTGCAAACTTGGCAGCTCAATTTTCTGCTCGCCGTCTGTGTGTAAATATGGTGCAAAGGTAAGCGAAATCAGACCTCCAGTGATGGGGCAATGTGACTATTCCAGAGATTTCACTAAGCTATGTAGGCATATTATAGGGTAGGCGGTGGCTGAACTGGTAGCGTACTGGGCCCACATTCACCGCGTGATGGACGACGCGGGTTCGAATCCCCACGCTACCACCTCGGATTTTTCAGTCACCGCCGAGTGGCTTAAAACTACCCACATGCTGTCCTGAAGACCACCCATCAACCCGGACTCAGGAGGAAGCCGTCCAAGCGAATCAAGAACGAGTTCCGGGGGGGCAGCATGAGCCAATGCAAGATGGCGTCACTATAAACACTCGCCTGCGCCAGAACGGGCTGGGCCGACCATCAGGCCCCACCTGGAAGAAGCCTTGGGCCGACCATCAGGTCCCACCGGGAAGATGCCTACCGGCGCAATAGGCAGCAACGTAAAAAAAAAAAATAATAATAATAATAATAATTAAATAAATAAATAAAATAAAAAATCCAGTGTGTCATCTTCGTCTTTTGGCGAAAATATATATTTTGAATAAATGTTGGTGTTTGGTAACCCAGAAATGCGATATTTAATTGGTTGCGTTTACAAAGGCTAGCCCCATCCACATAGGCTGAACGGGGGCAATTATCACACACACACACACACACACACACACACACACACACACACGAACACTGTGTACGACCCACACTGGAACATGCTACAAGATCCACAAATGAACATGTTATTGGGCCCATACACTGAAACAGCCTACACTACTCATGATTCCACTCTCTTCTGTACTATCCCCATTGCATCTCAAACCTAGCTGCATACCCAGGCCAGCAACTATCTTACACCAAAGTACAATTTTTACTGATAAAAATAGATGTTTTATTAATAATGATTTTTTCCCTCTGAAAGCATAATTTTGGGGGAAGGCCCTCCCCCCAGTAACTCACTAACCAAACCATACACAAGCAAATAAGGTAACCTCACCTCACCCATTACAGTAAAATCTAATAGCCATTACAAACAGAAATCTATTTTTTATCTCTGCTCCCCTGGTTACTTGAATTAACCAAAATGAAATGGTAACTTATCCCTAACCAATAGAGTACCGTAACCTAGTCCCACAAACTAGTAACTTAGTTTTGCTATTTAGCAAAACTAAACTCACCAGTAGCATCATCTTGATTTATTATGTATATTTAGATTTGGGATAACAGTCTTATAGGGATTGATGATGAGTGAACTGTTTCAGGTCTATGGGCAGCTGGCTGGGTGAAGAAGTCACCCACCCTACAACACCAAACATGTGGGTTCCTTTGGACAAGTCTCCTTGCAGGTCCCCTTCCCATCCTAAGTACCTTCTGGCAGGATCTATTGACTTGCTCAAGCTACGAACTTTGTGGGTGTCCCCTTGACCTCCTCCATTCAGGGTTGTCTCTTACAGAAACAACCCGATGAGCAGGGTCAGCTTCTAAGTAGCATGCCACATGCCACATGGAGTTGGAATTGATGGACTAATGCCAATAATATATGTCGAATCAGTTTCATGGACTAACTGCAGCTTTGACACAAAGTCATTTTAACGATATCCCATGATTCTGTGTAGACACTTTTTACCAAAGGCATCAATCTGCCTCCTGGTGTTCTGTTTTCCCCGAGTTATGTAATTTATGGCTTGCCAATCTGTTATTGATTGTCCATTTGTTTCAATTCTATGTATGATATGATAGTCCTGAATCTATTTCTTACTGATTAGGTTGTTAAAATATTCACTATCAATTTTGATTCCTTTGATATATTTTGCCACCTTGCCAAATATCTTTCTTAACTGAAATCTTCTTGCTTTTTATATGGAGTTTCATGGTTGCTGTGTTGTCTCTATACAAATCTTCCAAGTCTCTCTTGTATGGTTCATCTCTGCCCTTCCCTCTGAATGCCTACTTGACATAAAACTTTAATTGAGTTAACTGCTTTCTCATAATCTATGAAAGCCATGGATAGTGATTTATTATACTCGGCTGATTTTTCGACAACTTGGTTGATGACAGGGAGGGTTAGGGTTGTTTGTAAGTATGGGAACATGGAGGTGGAGCATAGAAGAGTGAAGAAAAGGGCAGGTGTGAAAGATGCAGTGGTGAGGGTTATGAAAGGAAGAAGTGAGCATATCAGGTCAAAGCATAGGTAATATAAGAAATATTATTGTCCTTCCAACTCTATCATATGCACAAGAGACAAGGACTTCGAATGTAGGAAAGCAATCACAAATACACATTGTGAAAATTAAATATTCAAAAGGTGCATGTGGTGTGTCAAGATGTGATGGAGAAAGAAAACAGCCTGTAATTTGGGGCATGGGTGTGACAGCAATGTGTGTGGTCTTGGCATCAAGAATGGGATGGTGCATTGCATCTTCGGATATTACATAATAACATGGGACATAATTATGAGTTATATGTAAAGCTAACTGTTCCTTTAGTCTCCTGCTCAACCAGCATTTTTTTTCAGTTGAGGAAGCTGTTCAAGGTTATAAAAAAAATAAAAAATAAAATAAAAAATTAAAAATTAAAAAAAATGAAAAAAAGCCCGCTGTCCTGTTGTGCGCTGCGAGTGTTTGTCCTCATCAATCCCTAACATTTGTCCTGCCTCCTACAGCCATGCTCCATTCCTGTTCCCTGCCTCCCGCGACGTCAACCCTTGGCCTGGCACCTGTGGCATTCGTCCTGTAATGGGCGAGGGACTGCCCCTGTATAGCGGCTCCCTCGGCCACCACCCTCTCTAGGCCTTTAGTCTCCTCCTCCCAGGCACGCTACTTTTGCATTTCCTTCATCTCCCTCAATAGTTTTTCACCTCACCCCTTAGTGCATATCACACATTCCCTTGTCCTCTATATTCGTCACATCCCCCACACAATACATATCAAGTAAACTTTGTTTACTGTCCCGCCTGTTCCTCATTGAAGAACCCCTGCCAGCCTGCCCCTCTGGCTACTTTGTGCACGCTTTCTTCAACTACCCCTTTTTTTATCAGTATTCATCACCATTCTAATGATAGATAGATATAAACATAATGGGGTACTTACTATATAGCTCCTGCGTCCCCCGCCGGCGCCGAGCCTCGCTGAGGCGCGGCGTGCAGCAGAAAGTAAACAATGACTCAAATCTCGTGTAAAGGACTGTTTCGGAGTTACCAAGTACGAACAATTATCTTAAATATTTTATTAACAAGTAACGAAAGGCACGTTACTGGCGTACACAAATGACCAAAAATTCTTCGACATTTCCGCATGTCATGTACGTCCTGAAACCAAGATGGTTCCCCGCGCAGGCCACTCGGCTGTCAGTGTCCGGCTCAGCGGTGACGTCACGGGGGCTACGGGCGGGCTCTCGAGCTCCGAGGTAAGACAATTTTTTAACTTTCTATAGATAATCCTGCCAAGTGGGAGCGATAGTGAGCCCATGAGGTTCCTGCTGTGCTACTGCTGCACCATAGACCAATTTAAAGCATCTTTCCACGATAGGTAAGGACTTTCAAGTAGAAAACATATCATCGTCGTAAAAAATAAAGTGAACCGATGGCATTTATTAATAGTTAATAGAGTAAAAGCCCGTCACTGGAATTTCTGGCATATCCTATCTCACAGAGTACCTTCACAAGTTTTCCTTATGAACTGTAGTAGCCCCTGTAGAGAATCAAATGAGAAGTGTTGCATTTCTGTCGTTTTCAAACCGGGAAACCGTTAGTGCTGCCCTCTAGGCCTCTACTGACACAAATTCAGCTTTGAAAGACGAAAGCCCATCCGTTGTTAGCATGTCCTCCCTCTATGAAACAGGAGAAAGATATGGTGGTAACAGTAACAGCAACAACAGTAGAAGCAGTAGTTATGTTGTAAGGGTGATGGTGAAAGGAAGAGAAGGATGACATAAGAAGAAGGAGGACACAATAGATACAAGTGTGCTCTAATTGTGATTGATGGTGGTAAGAAAAAGATTACATTAAGAAAAAGAAAAGTAGGAGACGCTGGCTATAGTATTACTGGAGTGGAGAAGAGGCCGGACATCAGGAGGGAGAGGAGGAGGAGGAGGAGGTTGTGGTCTAAGGGTGGTTGATGGAGATTAAAGTAGGAAAAAAGATAACAAGAGGAAGAGAAGTAGGAGACGATAGATATAGCATTGTTGGTGGGAAGAAGAGAACGAACATCAGGAGGAGAAGGAAGAGAAGCAGGGGAAGGAGATGTAGAAGACGAGAGATGGCAGTGATGCTTCTTGCCTTCTTCTGGTGGGTGGAGGCGCGGCGGGGCACATGATTATTCCGTCCTCGTGGGAAATTACCTGGAGAGGCGGGAGGCGCGGGGCCATTGTACGTCACGGGACACCTTACGTCTCCACATCCTCGCCTCTTTGTTGACCCCGGTGGCTCTCTACGTAGCCTACCAGTTATATACACGTTATGATCTTGTTACCCTTGATGTTCTCGTTCTCGTAGTCTCGTTCTGTTTGTTGGTTGTTATGTTTGTGTTGCTATATTTGTTGTTGTTGTTCTGGTGGTGGTGGTGGTATTCCCCCTGTGGTATTCTGAGGTTGATAAAGGTAGATGTTATGGATATTTTCTTTTTTATTTAATGTTGCGTTTTGATTTAGTGTCACTGCTATCATTCCCCTTCTTCCTTCTTTTCTTCCTCCTCCTGCTTCTCCCACCTTCTCTTCCTTTACGTCTTCCTTCTGCTCCTCCCCTTTCTCCTCCCATTTTCCCTCTTATTTCCGCCTTTCTCGTCTGTTTCTTCAACCTCATCCTCATTTTCGTCCTCCTCCTCCTACCATTATTTTTCTTTTTCCTGCACCTCCTATTTTCTCGCCTCCTTGCCCCCTCATTTCTTCTTCATTGTAGTCTTTTTTGTCCTCTTCCTCCCCACCTTATTCTCCATTGATCTCGTCCTACTCATCTTCCTCACCCACCTCCCTTTAGAAGTGTTGAATAAGAACATAAGAACATAAGAACGTAAGGAGTCTGCAAGAGGCCGGTTGGCCTATACAGGGCAGCGCCTGTATACTCAACCCCACCTTACCTCACCATCCATGGCTAGATGAAACGTACATATTTTCTTCATAATCTTCGTCTGTACCTTTGTTATTTTACACGCACCTTATATTTCACGTCTTAGTTTCGATCCTTTAACCTTTCGTATACATGGCTTTCCTTCTAATTAGCCTACTCGTTGCATCACTAACTACGAAAGAAAGTCACAGAGAACTTTAAGTATGCTAACTGTTGCATCAGGAAATGGAGGAGGAGGAAGAGCCATGATAGGTTTTTTGTAGTTTTCATTTTCGTCTCAGTAACTCTCCCTGTAAACATTTCTTGCGTCACCTACGGGTCAAAGGGAAGTCACAAAGAAAAAAAACTGTTGAGTGCACCAGCTGTAATATCGAAAGAGGGAGATCGGAAAGAGCGCATAGCGGAGTGTTCTTATTTTCGAGTTCATGGTTGACTTCACTAAGAGACGGATGGAAGTGCGTGGAATGAAGGAGAATTTCATTACATCGTGTTCACTCTGCCGCAGGAAGGTAACGCAACGCCATCTATAGACACGGTCGCAGTTCATAGAGATTATTAAGCCGTGTTGTAATAATATTGTCGAGTGTTGACGTTTTATTTTATGTTGGTTCTCTCAGATTCATATTACTATTAGATTACCGGGAACAAGAGAGAGAGAGAGAGAGAGAGAGAGAGAGAGAGAGAGAGAGAGAGAGAGAGAGAGGTACTTCCACGTATGACTCCAAAGTTTATTCATTGCAAGTGTAACTGTGGATGCGAAGGTTTGTGTGTGTGTGTGCCTGAATAGAACGTTATATCAAGGGCTAAGTTACGATAGGTTTAATTGGATCAGGAAACACTCGCTAGCTCTCCTCTAATTTAAGTCCGACGGCTCTTGGGATGATTATGTAGCCAGTGTGTATAAAGGAAGGGTATTACCGTGCGTGTGTGTGTGTGTGTGTGTGTGCTCTCGTGGATAATAAAAATCGTGTGTCCAGGTCTCGTGAGGTCAGGCGATGCGTGAGAGGAAGATAAAAGTCGTGTATTTATTTAGAACAACTTGCCTTTGACTTCGCTTTATATTATTTGTCTGTATTATTTTCATGTTCTGCGAGCGTGTCTCCTGAACTGCGTTTTTGAGGGCAAGAAATCTATATAGAGTAAACGTTGTCTCTTATTTATATATAGTTTATTTTTATTTTTCGTTCGAGCGTGTTTTTCGACCTGGTTTAATTCATCATCATCATCATCATCATTCTTTACTAGTCCACTGCAGCATACAAACTTTTCCCAACGTCCTTCACCTCTATCTCCTTCGTTAACGTTAATGTTCACCGTCCTGCTTCGGCAAATGCTCATATTCAATCCCTTCATCTGGTTCTCTGTCGGCCTTGACTTCTACAATTCACTGGTTATCTCTGTTGTCACTCTGTCTCTTTGGTTGTCATTCTGTTTTCAGTTCTACACATGAAACGACCTGTCCAATTCCATTCCTTGTTCTTAGTCGTCATTAGAATATCTTTTAACTTTGTTGCCTAGGCTAATCTCTCTTATTTTTTTTCCAAGCATCATTTTCATCTATTAATTTATGACTTCTTTTAGCATTTTTCTCGAACTATATTTCACAGGCCAAGAAGAATGTATATAAATTCAACTTTATTCTTACATCATATATCTATAATTATTTTGCGTGAGCGTGTCTGCAGAACTAATATCAGAGACTTCACTTCTAAGTTATATTATTTTCTGTCTATTTACTTTTCTGAGCGTGTCTCAAACTTTATCTCAAGACATTTTCCTTTTCCTCTGCATCATTTATTTATCTATCTATTTACTCTTCCATCAGCGTGTCTCTCGAACTGCATTTCCGGGCCCAAGAAACATTCGCGTGTTGACTCCTTCAATCTAAACTTGGGGCGACTTCTCGTTTAGCAAATTTCCATCACCAGTCAGCCAGTCAGTCAGGTGTGTTTACCTTGCCTTACCTGCCTCTTCCTGCTGCTGCTTCTGCTTCTGCTGCTGCTGCTATAACTTCTGTGACGATGACTTTCTGTATACTTGAATTTCTGGGGGTTAAGTGTGTGTGTGTGTGTGTGTGTGTGTGTGTGTGTGTGTGTGTGTGTGTTGGTCATTTCATTATCTTCCTTTTCTCTTGCTGTTTCCTTTACTTGTTTATTTTTGTCTATTTCTGTTTGTCTACTTATTTGTTTATCATTTTTTTGTTTGTTAATTTGTTTGTTTGCTTGTCTAATCTGTCTCTCTATCTGTATGTCTGTCTGTCTGTCTGCCTCTCTCTCTCTCTCTCTCTCTCTCTCTCTCTCTCTCTCTCTCTCTCTCTCTAATTCGTCCAGCAGCAGTCCCTTCCTTCCCTCTCCGTAATTACTCTTCCACCGCCTTCCTTTGAGACAATCGCCAAATGGGTTCTCCGGAGCGGTATCCATCATCGCCCCAGTGTCATATCTTCATTAGAACTTAATTGACCTCACCTGAAAAATGAACTTAATTCCGGCTATAGATGAGGTGATCGCTGGCTTGACAGGTGAGGCGAGGGGAAGGAAGCGCGGGTGTCTGTCAAGGTGCGTTGTGGTCATGGCTGTGGTTTTGATCTGGAAGGTTTGTCAGGTAGATACTTCTTTGGCAGGTGGTAGTAGTAGTGCAAATAGTAGTAGTAGTAGTAGTAGTAGTAGTAGTAGTAGAAGCAGGGATAGTATTATTGTAGTAGTAACGAGGCAGTAGTAGTAGTAGTAGTAGTACGTAGTAATAGTAGTAGTAGTAGTAGTAGTAGTAGTAGTAGTAGTAGTAGCTGTTATTCTTGTTCTTAGTAATGTTGTTGTAGTTGTTGTCATTGATAATCCTCGCATTGAAGGAACTCTAACAATACAAAGTAGGCTAAAAATAGACACCAGGATATATATAAAAAAAGACTCACTCAGGTAAGGACCCACGTCGCCCCCACTCCCCCGTCACAGGTATGAAAGAATATTCAACCACCTATTTCTGGCCAGGTGTTTGTCAGAGCCTTTGATTGATTGAGGTGCAGGTGATCTCAGGTATGCAGAGAGAGAGAGAGAGAGAGAGAGAGATTGGTTTTATTTTTAGTTCAGGTACATACGTTCGCTTCCCTGTTTTTTTTTTTTGTGGAGTATATATTTCCGTATTTTAAGAGGTCGTAGAGCGGTCTTAATTTGATGCTTTTCGTTATATTTTTACTCCGTTCTCTCTCTCTCTCTCTCTCTCTCTCTCTCTTCCTTTATTAGAAGTGTCCCTGCCTCACCCTTATACAATTCAATAACATTTAATTGCATATTTATTTTACGTTTGTTATTACCTTTCCTTTAATCTCTCTCTCTCTCTCTCTCTCTCTCTCTCTCTCTCTCTCTCTCTCTCTCAAGAACGTAATTACTCTCCTCTTTCCGTGTAATTCTTTTTTCTCCTTCAGTTTCCGTCTTCCTTCCCTCTAAGCTTTCTCTGGCAACCCTCCTTCTCGTTTGTCATCTCTCTCTCTCTCTCTCTCTCTCTCGTCCAGTGGTAACAGTAGTCGTAGTAGTAGTAGTAGCGACATTAGTACGGCATCAAGAGTAACAGGGTCAGTCCATCCACTCACATTAGGCTTTGTAGGCCACGAGTTACACCTACGCTCCCTGGCCTTACCTGTGCGTGATTTAATCTGTCCACCCGGCTGTTAGGCTGATGAGGCAGGCGAGGTGCGTTAGGCTCGGATCTTTTTGTCAGGTGTTGTGGGATTACGTGGAGTTTTTTTCCTGGCGTTTTTATCTGTTGTCGTGGATGGAAGGGAGAGGAGAATTAGGAGGAGGAAGAAAGGGAGGAGAAGGAGGAGGAGGAGGAGGAGGAGGAAGAGGAGAAATGGCGTGTGTTGACAATGAGGGACGATGAAAGGATGACCACAAGAATACATGTTATTTCTACACACACACACACACACACACACACACACACAATCATGATTAAATGCGTCATAATTATGGGTACGTGTGTGTGTGTGTGTGTGTGTGTGTGTGTGTGTGTGTGTGTGTGTGTGTGTGTGTGTGTGTGTCGCAGGTACAATCAGGTGCAGCGGAACAATAATTACTCTGCGAAGGATGATCTCTCGCAGTGATTAACGTTAAGCTACGAACTTCTGCTCCTCGCCCTGCAATCACTTGGGCGAGGAGCGAGTGGTTTGGCGAGTCTTGTCTTGTACTCGGTCTTGGTCTCGTGTGTACAGTACAGTATCGACGTGGGGGTTTTCAGTGTTTGGAACGGCTCCTCACTTCGCCGTTTCTCCTTATTTTCATTGCTAGGCTTCCTTCCAGTCGATTGTTCTTGCTACTAGGTTTTCTTTTTCTTTTTGTATTCTGGTTATTTTTTTTTTCAAAGGAGTGTTTATCAATCTTTTCCTGGTGTTACTCTTTATATTCTAAGTTTGTAAAAGTAATATACGTTTGAAATTTGATCTTTGGTGTTTTTATGTGATTTTTGTGATGCATTTGTTTATATTCGTTTTGTTATCATTATTGTCATTCTCCTCCTCCTCCTCCTTTTCTTCCTCCTCTTCTTCTTCCTCATTATTAATAGCCTGTTAGACCAAGTGACTAAATACATTCTAAAATTCGTCGCTTGTATCCACTAAGCAACATTTTCCACGACACGGCACAGGCAATAAAAAAGTAAATTCTTTCCGAGACTTAATTAAACTGTAATCAGCATTAATTGGGTCCCCTGCCCACCACACTCTTTTAATGGGACGGGGCGAGGGGGAGGGGGGCGAGGCTTGTCACTCTCCGGCCGCCACTGACAAGTCTGAACACAAGGACGCTTTTTCCCTTACAAAGTCGCCTAAGAGGAATGAGAGGGACGAGTGGGCCGAGGGACTAGACGGTGATTTTGTTCCTTTAATAGCAGAGGAGGAAATTCAAGGGTCGAAAGAGTAAAAATGAAGTGATGAGAAAGCTACTGCGAGGATGACAGAAGATGCGAATAGGAACAGTTTAAAGGTCAATAGAGTAAAAAAAAAAAAAGGTGTCCACAAAAGTTCAAGGGTCGATAGAATGAAAAAAAAAAGTGTTAACAAAGCTACTGCGAGGATGACAGAAGATGCAAAAAGTTCAAGGATCGGAAAAGTGAAAATAATAGTGCTTGTAAAGATTCTGCTGCGACAAACGTGACAGAAGAAGCAAATACGAAAAAAAAAAAAAAATCGAAAATTAAAAAAAAAAAAAAGTTAAGATTCTGCCTTTGCAAAAAAGTTTTCAAGGTGTTTCTTTTTATTTAAGTATTAAAGGGACGTTTTCTCTCATGTCTCTTTTTCAAGATTTATAGTATTTTTCGTTATCGCCGCAAAACAATGCAATACACATCCCAGTTTCAGAGGTGCTTTTCTTTTAGGAAGTGTTCTTACCTTGAATCCTTCGCAACGCAATGCAGAGAATTATACAACAGCCAAGAGTGTAATATATTTTTACTGCAGCAATAACGAAATCATGTCTGATCTACCCTCAGTCTATTGCTCTGTCATAATAGACTTAATCTAACTGAACAGGTCACTCCTTTTCCTCAAACCTCTGTAGCTTGATCCTCGTAGTTACCGTGTTCTTATATATTTCCATTATTGATCTTCTTTATTTATTTTTTCTTCTCTTTGGATTTTATACCGGCTCTACCTATTGCACTGTGTTTGATAGTTATGAGTGTGTGTGTATGTGTGTATGTGTGTGTGTGTGTGTGTGTGTATGTGTGTGTGTGTGTGTGTGTGTGTGTGTGTGTGTGTGACCTGTACTAACTATTACCCGTTTTCTCTGTAACATCAATGGGAAGGTTCATACACAGAGCTTTTTAAAGGGTATCTGTGTGTCCGAATTAAAACTGAAACCTTTTTTAAGAATTAGTAATAGGATGTTAGGGCAAGACTGTGAGGAGTGTCCGTGTCAAAGTCAACTAGCCTTTATTACGCTTACTTTATTGCTTACTTTATTGCTTTAGTGAGTTTTTAGGGCACACTGTTCTAAGTAGATCTTCCGAAGTTGATTCTTGGAAGGGAGTCTGTGCGTATGCTTGTATGTCCAAGTCTTATAATAGTTGACCTTCGCTTGCTACTACTAATATTTTTCTTTTGCGATCAGGCAATAGGGTGGGTAGGCTTTTATAATGGGGCCTGTTGGTCTGTCCCAGCTCGTTAGTGGCGCAGGAAAGTGTTTATAGTGGCGCCATTCTTGCTTGGTTCTTGCTGTCCCCCAACTACTACTGCTACTACCACTACGACTACTACTACTATTTGATCTCCTTCGTCGTAACCATTATTTTCTTATTCTTGGCGTTTGAGTCTAGGTCACAAAGTAATTAGTCGGAGTATATCAGTTCAAGCAACAGTGTCGTCCTGATTGCATTCGAGTCCGTTGCGGGGCCAGTGACCTCCGCGATTAAGCCAGGCGGAAAGCCATTACCCTCTCCATTTGTCTCTTTTGTCCTTCCCGGGAGGATTTGCGCCCAAGTGACCATCTGTTTGCAATCTTATAGCGAACGGGACTAGGCACCTCCGAGAAGATAATTAGATCACGCAGGTACGCTAATTAGCTCAAAATTACCTGTCTCCCCGTCTGCGAAATTCGTGTTCATCTAATAAACAGCAGATTATGCAGATAAGTAGTGAGTACAATGAGATTGAAAGTATCAAATGTGAGTCAGCTGGATATGTGGATGTGGAGAGATGGTAGATAGCTGGTTCTTGGATGTTTTGTGTATGTTGATTAGCCTATTATGGCCTTAAAGCCTTTCGCATTCTTGTGTTGTTATTTTTTTTTATTTGATCACTTAAAAATAAATGCTATGAACAGAACTTTTCCTCTCTTTTCTGTTTTCTCGCTTTTTTTTCTCTTCTCAGTTAGACATGTGAATGGGAAGGGAAGATGGTAGATGACTGTTTCTCACGAGATGTTTTATTGATGGTGATTAGCCTATTATAGTCTCGTATCCTTGTTTATCCTGGTCTTGCGCTTGTTTTTTCATTTGGACCTTAAGAAATTAAATGCTATGAACAATATTTTTTTTAGTTCTTTATCTTATTTTTTATTTTTTCATTGTAGTTTCCTTATATCCTTTTGTATCCTGGTGTTGCTTTTCTTTTTCATATGGACACTGAAATCAAATACAATGTACAGTATTTTTTCTCTATTTTCTACCCCTTTTTTTCTCTTCTTCATATAGATAAGGAATTGCATCTATGTGACGAGTTAAATTCAGGCTTAAGGGTTTTCGATGACGCAGTTCCAAAGGGCTTTTTATTTATCGTATGTCTTTATTATGTATACTGTTGTGAGTGCTATAAATATTTGAAGGAATCTCTCTCTCTCTCTCTCTCTCTCTCTCTCTCTCTCTCTCTCTCTCTCTCTCTCTCTCTCTCTCTCTCTCTCTCTCTCTCACGTATTTCCATAGCAAGCTATAGCCAGCTGCTGGAAAGTTATGTAGGCATATATAGGAAAGGCCGCCAAGATAAAAAGAATAAATATCCTCCGTTTTTTAATTATAATAGAAGTTGTTTGTTTCACATGGCGCGTAGCTTCCTTTTTTTACTTAATAAAAACAAATTTATCGGTCGTTTTCCAAGTTCTGCTTTAGTAGGCGTCAGTTATTATCAACTCATAAGCCAATGGTGGCTTCAAAATTGTTTTCCGCCTTCTTAAAATCCACGCATTTCACTTCCACTTTCTTATTGTTCTATTCATTTCCGCCAAGCTGATACTAGCGGAGCAGAATAATATGTTGGATGATGATGGATACAGGCATTACTTACCTGTGAGAGTGGTTCATGGAAGGCTTGCAGGAAACGGGGTCCGGCTGATTGATGTTGTTGGAACTGGGAGGGGGAGCGTGTAAGATCGGCATAAAACACGGAGAGGTGATGTGCCGCGATCCTTTCTATTTGTCCTTTTATATGATTGTTATGTAATTTTCTCTCTTGTGATATCTATTTATCTATGTTAATTAATATATATATATATATATATATATATATATATATATATATATATATATATATATATATATATATATATATATATATATATATATATATATATATATATATATATATATATATATATATATATATATATATATATATATATATATATATATATATATATATATATATATATATATATATATATATATATCACCATTTACTAACAAATGATAATATATATTCCCAACATTCAGTGTGTGTGTGTGTGTGTGTGTGTGTGTGTCAGCGGCAACCAATGAATTATTAGAGATTCCGTAGACGAAAGACAAGTGTCTTTCGTCTACGGAATCTCTGTTGCAACATAATTATGCATTCTACAGTGATCCACTCATTGCATCATTACCACCACCGTGTTTCATCATAACCACATTAGCGAGGAGAAGATAAAGATTATTTACCCAGTGTTTCGAGGAACGGGAGTCTCCACCGAGTTAGCCGGAAGAAAAGAAATATATAACTGGCTGATCAGTTCGACTTGTTATGGATTATTTGTTACCTTCTCTTTTTTTCTAAGCATCCTTCGCGTTTCAAGTGATGCCTAAGTAGTCGCCGAAGCTGCGAGTGAAGGGAAGTTTCGCGAACCAATTGTATTCATGATTACCTGTTTCTGCTTGCTGCGCTCGATTATAAATTGTGTTTCGTGCCTCAGCTTGTGTAGAGGATTAGTAATTATCTCCCGTGTGTAGATGTGTGATGCTAAAAATCATGCACGTATTTAGCAAGTGTAAGGGGGGGGGGGGGCTTGCTTAATATGGTGGTGTGTGTGTGTAGGGGAGGAAAGCGTCGGGAGGGAGGGAGGACGATGCAGGGGAGAGGTGGGTGGTGGTGGAAAGAGTGAAGTCCTTGTTAGGTCGTCAGCGTTCTTTCTACACGGAAGAGAGAAAATCAGAGCGACTGTGATGGTTACTGAACATTCTACTCATTTCTAGATCATAGCTTTACTCGAGATCAAGCTTGCTGCCCCTGAAACATTATCTGCTGTAAGGACGCGCCTGCAAACGAGTGGGTGTAAGTGGGCGGAGAGGAAAGCACGGGGGGGAGGTTCCGGCGGTGAGTGGGGGTGGGGGGGGAGAGGGAGGTGTAAGGTGCAGGGGAGAGAAGGGGGGTGGAAAGGGTGAAGTTCTTGTTAGGTCATACGCTCATTTACGTACATCTGTTATTTATTTCTAAACGAGAGAGAGAGAGAGAGAGAGAGAGAGAGAGAGAGAGAGAGAGAGAGAGAGCAAAAAGAAGAGGCTGTGATAATTACCGAATATTTTACTAGATTTCTTTATCATATTTTGGCTCGAGGCTTCGTTTGCTGCCCCTCAAGTCTTATCTGCGCCAAGCACGCATGCGCCGTGGGAAAGTTTTAGGTAAGATAATCCAGATTTTTGTAGATCAGAAATATCATAAAGAATACTATTAATACTTTGAGTCTCTTATCGAATGGACACTGCAGTACTTAGGTGACCTGTGGAGAATGGCTGAGGCGTTGGTAAGTGACTTTAGGTTGAGAGAGAACAAGGATAAAACGAGTAATTATTTTGACTGATTGATACTTGTTCCTGGCGGTGATCCTGTACCCTCCCTCCTCCCCCCCTCTCCCCCACTCAACCTCCCCGGCCTCCCTGTCTACTGGTGATACGGACCCCCTCCCCATCCCTCCCCCTCCCCCATTTCCTCCCCTGCCTATTCCCCAACCCTCTCCTACCTCTCTTTCCCTTCCCATCCCCCTCCCTTTCTCTCCCCATTCTCCATCCTCTCCCTCTTCCCTCCCCCTTCCCATCACCCCCCTCTCCCATCCCATCACCAATCTCCTCCCGCCACCCTCTCCCGACACGGTAACACCTCCATCACTCACCGGCGGACATTCTACACGACCGGTGACTTCAACACAGTGCCTCTTTGCGTCCTCGGTTTCGTGATTTAGTGCCTTTTATTAGTGTTTCGTTGTGTTGTGTGTGCGTGGCGGCCTCAACACAGACTCCTGCCTCAGGGTAGCACCTCGCCTGTGCCTCCCCTCACGTGCTAGCCCCGGGGTCAAGCCTGGGGTGGCGTGAGGGCGTGCCGCAGGGTTGTTTGGTGTGTCTGGGCCCCGGGGGTGCGGCGTCGGTCTGGCCGGTGAGTTCTGTTTTTGTTGCTTCTTATTAGTGAATGGGCGTTATCTAGGCAGTATATTTTTAACGATATTCCAGAGCCCAGTATAGTATTATCGCCTCATTGTTGTATGGGCCGTTATCTAAACATCTATATTTGATCCAAAGCATAGTTTCATTATATACATCATTGTTAGTGTATTGGCTATTGTCTAAGCCTTTGAACTTGATGATCCAGAGCCAAAAATAATTTTATTGCCTTATTATTTGTGTATTGGTCATTATCTAAGTATTCCATTTTGATCCAGAGCCATGCCTAATATTATTGCTTCATCATTAATGTATGGGCATTATAACCAGTGTGACCCTTCCATGATGCCCACAAATTTATGCTTCTTGAGTGTCTTGCCGTCACTTATGTCTTGTATGGCTCTATTTAACTCTTGTAATATATAACGCTTGAAATGATGAATAGATGATAAGTTGATAAGTTGAGAAAGGGAAAGTTTGGACAAGGAGTAGCCTACTGATAACCGGTCTCAACTCTTGTTCATATTTCATCCTGCTGCCTGTGTTTTCTGGCTTATTTCAACATAGTTAAAGTGCAGTATATATTAAAGCTACACATATATATAAAATACTTTTGTCATATTACTAACAAAAAGAAAAAAAAATCCCAAAAGTTGTGAGCGAGGGGAGGAAGTCTTGTCCGCGCGTCCCCACTGGAGCTCCTTGGCGTTGGTTGTCAGCGGGTGACAACTTAACCCAACCTAATAAGTCTACTAAGTCTACGAATCCAAAACCCGGACTTTATCAAATGGTCATTGAGAACAATAGATGTCAATACAAGTCATTTGAACAGATCGTCTGAGTT
>NC_066513.1:18868220-18870720 GCF_024679095.1 Eriocheir sinensis | reverse complement strand
TGACTCTAATTTCCTTTTTGCCTTCGTTTTATGTCTATCTCTGTCTCTGTCTGTCTGTCTATGTGAGTGCGTATTCAGTAGCAAGCATACTCTAATTAAGAAGAAATAACACATTGATGCCAGGATTATCGGGCATTTCCCACGTGTCCCTAATTTTCTTTTTGCTTTTGTTTTTTGTCTGTCTGCCTCTGTCTGTCTATATGTGAGTGCGTATTCATTAGCAAGCATATCCTAACTAGAAAAAAAATATTGACGCCAGGATTATCGGGAATTTCCTACGTGTTCCTAACTTCTTTTTTGCTTTCGTTTTTTATGTCTGTCTGTCTCTCTTTGTCTGTCTGTGTATGTGAATGCGTATTCAGTCGCAAGCATACCCTGACTAGAAAAAAAAAACACATTGACGCCAGGATTATAGGGCATTTCCCAAGTGTCTCTAATTTCCTATTTTGCTTTCGTTTTTTTATCCGGTCGTGCCAATCCACTCAAAGTTTTTCTGCACTTCAGAATTCCCGGCCCAAAAGTCGATTCGCTGCAATTATCAGTAAGAAAAAAAGATATTTCGCTTTATGAATCATTTCCGGGTACGATATAACGTTCATAATTCCTTTTCATTTTCATTTCTTCATTATTTTTGTGTTGCATATTCGGCGCTACGTTGTTTGGGTCCATTTTCTTTCCTATTGGCTGGCTTTCTCTCTCTATTTCTATCTATCTATCCGTGTGTGTGTGTGTGTGTGTGTGTGTGTATGTGTGTGTGTGTGTGTGTGTGTGTGTGTGTGTGTGTGTGTGTGTGTGTGTGTGTGTGTGTGTCTTTCCCCTTCTCTCTGTACATCCGTCTATTACTTTTTCTTTCCTTTTTTCAACCGTTCCCTTTTCAACCTTTTTCTTGATCTTCCTTTTTCTTACTCGGCCTATCTGTATCTGTCTGTTCTTGTCTGTCATTGTCTGCCCCCCCCTCCCTCCCCCATCTCTCTCTCTCTCTCTCTCTCTCTCTCTCTCTCTCTCTCTCATTCTTTCAGCTCGGTGCAAGAGGGATCGGGTGGACGTGAAGTGTCAGCGCAAGGGAACACGTGAACGGGTATTGGGTGGCGCGCCTCCTCTTACCCGGTGGTCGGCGTCAATGTTCTGTTCTCCTTTGATGCCGTGTGTGTGTGTGTGTGTGTGTGTGTGTGTGTGTGTGTTGATTGCTCGTGTTTACCAGTGGTATGTGTGTTGTCTTTTTGTTGAGTTTTAAATTATATTGTATTTTGTTTTCTTTGCTTCCGTGTGTCTGTTCCTGTTGTTGCTGTTGTTATTGTTGTTGTTGTTGTGGTGGTGGTGGTGGTAATGTTCGTCTGTATATACAAATTCATTTTTTTTTTTTTTTACAGCAAAGGAGACAGTTCAAGGGCACACAAAAAGCAAACATTGATAAAAAAAAGCCCGCTACTCACTGCTCCTAAAAAGAATCCAAAGAGGTGGCCGAAAGACAGGTCATGGTCTGCTGCTGCTCTTGTTTTGAATTTCCAACGTTTTTTTCCTTTTTTTGTATAGTTTCTTTCATGTTGTTTCCTCTTTTGATTCCGTTTGGTTACAGGGTTGTTATTGTTGGCAGCGGTATGACCTGTTTGATCTATCTGTATGTCTGTTTATCGCTATATCACTATTTGGCCCAGTTTCTCTCGTTTTGCAGTGATACGCGTGTCGTTTTCTGTTGGTTTAGTAATATGGTTTAGTCTGCCATTGAATCAGTGCGGTGGTGGCTGGGTTGTTGGTGGCAGCACGTTTTGTTTGTATTATTATATTGATAGCGCTGTTTCGTTTTCCTGTGTCCGTTTTTAGTGTGAAATCTGTTTGCTGATTTTAACACCGATTTTGGCAGCTACTCGTCTAGTGAATGCGTTTTCGGTCACTTTACTTCCCACGTGTCACATCGTAGCTTAGGCTGGTTTGGTCAAGAGGTGCCTGTCTCCCGCACGTGTTTTTTTTCTTTAGTCATTCAACAGCCTCACAAAACCCGCAGAGCCGTCGTGAAAGGCATTTTTAAGAGAAGGAGATAGAAATAGAGAAAATAGGACGATTGGATTGCGTGGGAATAAGTTGGGAATGCGGAGAAGGAAGAGAAGTGAGGCGAGATGGACAAAAGTTAATGTAAGGGGAAGGAGAAGGAGGAAGAGGAAGAGACAACAAGACGAAGGGACAGGGAGTGGAAATACGTAGATTGGAAATGCGGAGGAGGAGAAGGAAGAGAAGTGAGGTGAGATGCACAAAATTTAATGTAAGGGGAAATACGAGTAGCCAGCCATTTGCATTAATCCCTTTCCCTCTTTTACTAACGGCCTTTCCCTCATGTGGTTAATTAGGCCGTGCCTCTCCTCTTATTCACCTGCGGGAGTAATTACCATCTTGAACAGCTAAAAAAGATAACACTGTACTCCCTTGGAAACGCTTAGTGATTTTATTTATGCATTTAGTATGTTATTAATATATTTCATCTGCCAGGGGAACGCACGCCCGGGCT
>NC_066513.1:18803220-18865720 GCF_024679095.1 Eriocheir sinensis | reverse complement strand
TTTCTCTCTTTTCTTGCTTCTTTTCCTGACTTTCTATATCATTTAATCTATTGTTTCTGTCCTGTCTTTTTCTTATGTTTTCCTTTTTCCTTCCTTATACCCATTTACTACTGAGCTTTCCTTCCTTTTTTATTCTGTTGTATTATGTTTATTACCATTTTTTCTTCCCTTTTTTTAATTTTATTTTATTTTCTTTCCTCTCTACCTCTTTTTTCTTCCTGTTATTGCCTTTCCCTGTTTTCTCATTAGTTTTCGTATTTCATGTTTTCCCTTCTCTTGGGTGTATATCTGCTTCTCTCTCTCTCTCTCTCTCTCTCTCTCTCTCTCTCTCTCTCTCTCTCTCTCTCTCTCTCTCTCTCCCTTGTCTCTAGGAAGCTTAGTAGTAATGACTATTGTTCGGTAATACGTAATTGTGCATGGAATTAGACGTCAATCAATTATCATCGGTATTATTATTATTATTATTATTATTATTATTATTATTATTATTATTATTATTTGGTTACTCTCTATTACTCCGTCAATACAAGGGCATTTAATTGTTGGCTAAAAGTGATCACATCTATTTTTATTAGTGTCCAATATTTTTCCCTTACTTCTATATCCTGTCAAGTGGCCTTATTAGTATGTATTGGTAAAGGAATGTTATGAGTCCGTTTTTTCCCGTCTATTTCTGTATCTGAGGCAGTCCGTCCCTTGTATGTTGATGAAGTGATATGCTAATTATTATTACCGTAGTTTGATGGAGTTTTATTTGTCTGTACTGATTTCATTGTTTTTTTCTTTGACAGGCAAGAGGAGGTGGTGTGTGTGTGTGTGTGGGGTGGGGGGGGGGAGGGGAGGGGGTGCAATGGACTAAACTCTGATGCGCTGTGCTCTTAAATGCGTCTCGAACCTCCTTACATTGTGCCTTTAGTGTGTCTGGAACATCCTTACACCGTGTTCTAATGTGATCGAACCCGCGTGCAGTGTTATACCGTTAGTGTGACTGACCGTTCAGCCACCGCCTCCACCCTATCCTCCGCCGTCGTTGTTCCGGTCGTGTGATCTCCGCTGCAGAAAAAGGTAAATATGTAGATTTTTTTATACCATTTAATTCATTAGTGTTTTGGTCTTTGTTTATATTATTTGTTGGTGATTTTTGTTATTTTATTTTTATTCTCTCATGCTCCACGGCGTCCGACTCTCTCTCTCTCTCTCTCTCTCTCTCTCTCTCTCTCTCTCTCTCTCTCTCTCTCTCTCTCTCTCTCTCTCTCTCTCTCTCTCTCTCTCTCTCTCTCTCTCTCTCTCTCTCTCTCTCTCTCTCTGTTTTATCGCATTAATTTATTTTTTATGCAACTTTCTCGTAACATGAATATAAATACTTTTTCCAGCACTTCTCTTGTCGAATTTCATTTCCGAGGTAAAGCAGGCTGGACGCTAACTCTAATATACACGGACATATATTTCCTAAATCCTCACGCTCAGGTTTAGCTGGGTATGAATATTGGACAGTACCGTGAGAGAAAATTGAATCGGCAGGCCAACTTGCAGTATTTTAAAACTTATGGAGTACTTTGAGAATGGAGGGAAGGGGGACGAGGGTTGAAGAAAACTAGGCAGGGCAAGTGAGAGTGAGAAAGGTGAAAGGAATGGAAGAGGAAGGTGACAGAGAGGAGGGGAAAGAGGACGGAGGGTATGCATATGAAGACTGTCCCAGCAGCATCAATAACACCAGAACTGCCTTTAGTGCGGGTTCAGCATGGAGGAAAGCAAAGAGAAAGGAAAGGGAGCGAACTAAAGATGAGCAAAGGGCAGGAGGCAAAAGAGAGATAACAAGGTACGGATAAAAAGACTGTCCCAGCAGCAGCAATAGCACTTGAACCGTCCGAAATGTGGGTTCAGTAAGAGAAAAGTACAGAGAAATGGAGGATTAGGGAGTAAGGGTGAGAATCTTGAGGGAGGCAAGATATAGGTAGTAAAGTATGCATAGGAACACCGTCCCAGCAGCAGCAATAACACCTGAGCCGTCCTAAGTGCGGGTTCAGCATTGAGGAAACCACAGAGCAAGGGAGTGTAAGAAAGGACTACAGGTGAGAAAAAGGAGGGAGGCAGGAGAGAGGTAGCAAGGTACGCAGAGGAAGACTGTCCCAGCAGCAATAACACTGGAACCGTCCTTAGTGCGGGTTCAGCATTGAGGGAAGCACAGAGAAAGGAAGGGTAACGAAATAGGAATGAACAGAGGGCGCGAGTTAAAAGATAGCTATCAAGGTACGCATACGAAGACTGTTCCAGCAGCATAAACAACACCGGAACCGTCCTTAGTGCGGGTTCAATATGGAGGAAAGCATAAAGAATGGGAGTGTAAGGGATTAAGGCTGATAAAAGGGAGGAAGTTCGTAATGTAAGCAAACGAAGACTGTCCCAACAGCATCAGTGGCACCAGGACCGTCCTTAGATTAGGTTCAGCATATGAGGCAACGGGCGGAAGAAGATGAGAACCAAGGATGAGTAATAAGGGGATAAGGGGCGAGATAAGAGGTAGATAGGAGATAGGTAACAAAGTGCGCATATAGAGACTGTCCCAGCAGCTTCAGTAGTACAGGAACCATCCTTAGCGTGGGTATTGCGTAGGAGGCAACAGAAGGAAGGGAGGATGAGGATTAAAGGGGTAAAGGGCGGGATAAGAGGTCAATAGGTGACAAGGTACGCACGCGAAGACTGTCCCAGCAGCATCGGCAGTACAGCGACCGTCCTTAGCGTGGGTTCAGGGCTGCCTTTATCACCCTGCTGTACCGTCCTCTCCTGTGGTTTTATTTATGGCCACGACGCCCTCGTAACTTACCCTAGGCGGAGGTGCAGCGGGGGAGGGAGGGGGAGAGACGGGGGACGGGGGAGGGAAGCACTTTGGTGAGATAGAAGGAATAAATGATGGAGGAAGGGAACGAAGGCAACGAGGAGAGAGAGAGAGAGAGAGAGAGAGAGAGAGAGAGAGAGAGAGAGAGAGAGAGAGAGAGAGAGAGAGAGAGAGAGAGAGAGAGAGAGAGAGAGAGAGAGAGAGAGAGAGAGAGAGCAAGGTTTAGTCTAACTTTCGATTTGACTCTTGAGTTTGGCCAAGAACTGCACTCGGGGGACAGGTCTCCTACGTGTGGGGCGCCCTGGGAGTGTGGCTGACCCTTGGTGGCGCCTGGGTGTGTGGGTGTGGGTGTGAGGGCGTGGGTGAGTGGGTGGATGAGGGTGTGTGAAGATGAATATGTAGGGGTTAGTGTATGGGTGGACGGATGATGGATGTGTATTAAGTGCGTGTGTGTGGGTGTACGGAGGATGAGTGTGGGTGAGTGAGTGGATGAAGGTGAGTGTAGATGAGGGTGGAAGGGTTAATGAAGTGTGTATGAAGGGGGGGGATGCGGGTGGATGAGGGCGTGGGTGAGGTAGTTGATATGTGTGTGTGTGTGTGTGTGTGTGTGTGTGTGTGTGTGTGTGTGTGTGTGTGTGTGTGTGTGTACGCAGGTATGTGGGGTTGTAGGGGGGAGGCTGTGGGTGAGTTGGTAAGGGTGTAGGAAAGTTGATGATGGTGAGTGGACGGAAATAGGATAATGGAAATGGATGAATGGAGTAAGGAGAATTATTTTGGTGGATTACGTGAATGGGCCTCAAGCGTTTTAAACTGGACTCACAGAACAGGAGGAAGAGGAAACACGGAAATATTCCAGAGCAGGCAACAACAACAACAAAAAAAAAAAAAAACTGTTTGCTTGTGATGAGGTTCCTTGTTTCAGAAAATTAATCTAACTACTCGTATTAGGCATTTCAATGACCTGCAGAAGTTAAAGAATTTGCCGCATAGGAACGTAGCAGACTGTTCATATCACTCCTGGTGCAGCGAAAGAACGGCAGGTGGGTAGTTCTGTTAACGGATGACTCGCTCTGTGGGAAAAAAATCTCCTTTCAATGGCTATACTAGCATCGAAGGTGGAGTTTAGGGCGTCTGTTCCACATTCTCCCTGTGTCCTCTTTCTCCACCTACTCCACCTCCTTGTCTCTTCCTCCTACTTCTCCTCCTTATCTCTTTTCTTCTTCCTCTTCCTAATCCTCCTCCATCTCCTCCTCTTCCGCCTTGCTCTCCTTGTCTTAATCCTATTAATTCTCTCGCTCATTATCCTTCTCTTACTTTTCACGATCTCTCTCGCTGTTTGTCTTCCGCTTTCTCGTCTGGAACGTCATGATTATTATTATTATTATTATTATTATTATTATTATTATTATTATTATTATTATTATTATTATTATTATTATTATTATTGCTATTATTATTGGTACTATTATTATTTTTAGCATTGTTATTGTCATTATTTTTTTTATTAGTGCTACCATTGCCACTACTTCTGCTACTACCAATACACGGGCTACTATTACTACTACTACTACTACTACTACTACTACTACTACTACTACTACTACTACTACTACATACTACTACTACTTCCACCACTACCATCACCACCATTGCCTCCGCCTTTGCAAACTATCATCATCATCATCATCATCATCATCAACAGCAACAACAACAGCTACAACTACAAAACAACAACAAGAAAACTAAAACACACGCGCATGCATTAACAATTCCACACAGATCCAGCAGCAGCAAAAACACAAACAGATCAATCTGACAAATTAAACGAGTTAATATCATTAGGAATAGCTCTTGCTTGACCGGCAGGAGGAGGAAGAGGAGGAGGAGGAAGAGGAGGAAGAGGAGGAGGGTTTTGGAATACATATCGTTAGGAGGAAGGCTAAACTAGGGAAGGAGGTGACGTGGAAGAGGAGGAGGAGGAGAAGGAGGAGAAGGAGGAGGAGGAGGAATATACTCCTGAAATACATGTAGAAGAGGAAACACGAAGCAGAGGAATGAGGAAACATGTTAAGGGGGAGGTGCAAGAGAGGGCGTAGGAAAGGTGAACAGAGAGATTGAGATAGAGGGAGAGGGAAGTGGAAGAGAGAGGAGGAAGGGGGATCACGAAGCAGGGGAAGGAGGAAGAGGAGGAGGAGGAGACGTGATAAAGGGGAGGTGCAAGAGAGGGAAAAAAAAAAGACAGAGGGAGAGGGAAGAAGGAAGGGGTGGTAGGTAGGTAGGTAGGTGGAAGTGAGTGGTAGTGGTGGTGGTGGTGGTGGTATCGGCCATTAAGCAGAGTGGATCCTTATTTCCTTAACCGGTGCAATTTCCTCCTGCTGATAACGTGCAGAGGCGGCCTAATATTCGTAAACATGAGGTTATATCACTCCGCTAGCCACTCCACCCTACTCAGTCTCCTTTCCTCCTCCCTTACTCAACGCTCTGCTCTCCCTCCAATGTTTTTTTTTTATATGTATTTCTCGTTTCCCTTATCCTTCACACTCACTCACACTCACTCACTCTCACTCACTCTCATGTCACTTTCAATCTGCGTCTTTTCTACTTGTGTTTTTCTCTTCTTTTTTTTCTTTTCATTTTGGTTTTCTTCCTTCTTTATTTGTCTCCCGTCCACGCTATTTCTCTTTTCATCTTTCATTCTTGTATTATTTTCCTTTCCTTCTTTTATTACTCATTTCTTCCCTGTCCACATTAACTTTCTCTTCATTTCTTTTATTAATTCTTGTTTTCTTCGTTTTCTCTTTTTGTTATCATCATTCTCTCTTTCCTTACCTATTTATTTGTCTCCTTTCTCCTTTGTCCCCACCGTCTCCCTTTGCATCTCTCTTCCTTAATTCTTGTGTCTTATTTTCTCTTCTTATTCTCCTTATTCTTCCTTCCTGTCTTCCTTAATTCATCCTTCTTCTCATTCCTTCTCCCTTTCTCTACTTCCCATCTTCATTTTTCACCTTCTCTTCTTATTTTCTTCATTCTTTCTTCCTCTATTCGTCTTTTCCCTGTCCATACTATCTTTTTTTTCGTTCTATTATCCTTCTCATTTTTCCTTTTCTCCTTCCTGTCTTCATTTTCCCTCATCGCTTCCTTCTCTCTCCCCCGCCATTCCTTTCATCTTCCTTCTCCCTTCCTCAGCCAATTATCTTCCTCATGCTCCTAATTTCTTTTTATCCTCTTATGTTTCTTCCCTTCCTTTCTCAACATTCTCGTTCTTCTCGTTCTCTCTTTTTTTTATCATCTTTTCTTTTCTTTTTTATGTTCTTTCTTTAGTTTTCTCATTCCCTTCACTTTCTATTCCTTCCTCATCTCATTTTTCCCTCTTCTCCCTCTCACTCATTTCCTTTCCTTCATTCCCCATCATTATTTTTGCTGCTATTCTTGTTTCCTTTCTTCTCTTTTCTCATTCCTCTATACGTCTTCTTTATCATTTCTTTCTTCTCTTATCCTTCGCGTTCTCCGTCTCTTCCTCTGGTCTCAACTTTCTCCTTTTTAGATTCTTCCTTTTTCTTTCCTCTCGTCATTCGTCGGTTTCTCTTATCATTCTCTTCACTCCCTCCCTCAATCTTCCACTTAAGCCATAATCACCTTCGTTATCCACTCCTCCACTTCCTTCTTTTTTTTTTCTCTTCTCTTCCACACGTTTCTGTCTCTTTCCTGCTTCTCCTTTTTTTTTTTATTTCATACTCAATCCATGTTTTTTTTCTTTCGTCTTCTCCTCCTCTTCCTCACTTCCATCTTTTTATTCCCTTATCTTCTTTTCTCCTTTATTTTTCTTATCCCCTTCTGTTCATCCTTACATCCTCTTCTCTTCTCTGTATCCTCACTCTCTTTTTCTAATATTTTCTCCTTTTCGTATTCCTATTTTTTTTTAGTTGGCTATCTTCTCTTCTCTTTCTCTTTTTATATTATTTTGTTTGTTGTGGTTTTCTTTTCATTGCCTTCTTCATATCTCATTTCATTCCTTTCTTTACTTTCTTTACCTTGTGTCCATATTCGTGTCATATATTATCATTATCATCATCTTCTTCATCTTCTTCATCTTCTTCTTCTTCTTCTTCTTCTTCTTCTTCTTCTTCTTCTTCTTCTTCTTCTTCTTCTTCTTCTTCTTCTTCTTCTTCTTCTTCTCCTTTGTGTTGCTGTTGTATTTTCCTCATCCTCTGCTTCCCCTCATCATTATGTATCTTTATATCTTGCTATGTCTCCCCTTCGCATCTCTTGTTATTATTCCTTCTTTTCTCCCTCATATTCTTTCCCTGTCTTGTATTTCCCTCCGATCCTCAACTTTTTACACACACACACACACACACACACATACATACATGGTAATTATATAAGCAATTATCGGTAAGCAATTACTGAAAGTGGCATCCAGAGCTCTTAAATGCGCTTGTTATTATTATTATTATTGTTATTTTTATCTTACTATTATTATTATTATTATTATTATTATTATTATTATTATTATTATTATTATTATTATTATTATTATTATTATTATTATTATTATTATTATTATTATTATTATGATTATTACTATTATTATTGTTACTACTACTACTACTACTACTACTACTACTACTACTACTACTACTACTACAACCACCACTACTACTACTACTACTACTACTACTACTGCTACTACTACCACTACTATCGCCACTACAACTACCATTACTGCTACTATTACAACCACTTCTCCTCCTCCTCCTCCTCCTACTACTACTACTACTACATAATCCCCACTCCTAATCCCCTCTTTCCTTCATTCTTCTAAACACGTAGATAAAAAAGCACCTGAAAAAGCTATCTAAATCACCTCTGTCGCGGCACTCAGGTAACAACTAATTAACTATCACCTGTCTCTCGCTGCCTCAGGTGAGCTTAAAGGTGTTCCAGGAGGGAAGGAGATTTTGCCTGCATGAAGGAAGAAAAAACGATTTACATATTTGACGTTCTTAAAGCTGAAAGGGTGGAAGAAGAGTGCGTGGTGAAGGGAATTATTGGAAAGAGTTTAAAGGGGGGAATGGGAGAGGTAATGGGAAGGATTGTAAGGGTTGTGAGGGAGTTAAAGGAGGAGGGAAGATTGGAATGGGGTAAAGAAGGGAAGGTTGCAGCATTGAGAAATTAGGTAGAGAGGGAATAAAGAGTTAAGGGAGAATGGTAAAGGTAACAGGAAGAATTTTAGGGGTTTTGAGGTGAATAGAAGTGAAAGGGAGGTTTTAAAGGGTTGAAGGAGAGAAGGTTGCAGCATCGAGAGATAAAGAAGAGGTGAAAGAGAAAAACTAAAAGAAAAAAGTGTAAGATTTGAGACAGGAGAGAGGAAATAAAGAAAGGCAGTAAAGAAAAAGTGTAAAATGTAAGAGATAGGAGAGAGGAAATAAAGAAAGTAAAGAAAAAGTGTAAGACAGAAGAGATAGGAGAAAGGAAAGAAAGAGGAAGTGAAGAAAGGTGTAGGATTGAAGATGGGAAAGAGGAAAGAAAGAGGTTAAAGGGGAAACGTTGGTAGGGAGTGGGAAAGAAGTCATATATATTACATCTGTGTCAAATGTTTTTCCTGTACCTAATAATGATAATAACGGAAATAAAGTTGTAACTCACTAGGCGGGTGGGTGTAGAGGGTGGGAGGGGGTGTGATGCTTCTCTCTCATTAGACTGATTAGAGGTTTGAAATTAATGATCTGATGTGATAAAAATAGTTCACATCATGGAGATATTTCTGTAAATCTATACTGAAGTGGAGCTGTGTCTGAAAAGATCTTGACATAGACTTGACCACAAACTGAAAGAGTGAGTTTTTTTATTTTTTGTTTTGTTTTGTTTGTTTTGTTTTGTTTGTGTTGTATTTTGTTCTTCTTGTTCTCTCACCACTTTTCTTGTTCTTGCTCTTTTTCTTCTTGTTCTTGTTATTTTTCTTCTTGTTCTTGTTCTTTTTTTCTTGTTCCTGCTCTTTTTCTTCTTGTTCTTGTTATTTTTCTTCTTGCTCTTGTTCTTGTTCTTTTTTTCTTGTTCTTGTTATTTACTTCCTGCTCTTTTTCTTTTTCTTTCACCACGTTTTTCTTGTTCTTGCTCTTTTTCTTCTTGTTCTTGTTATTTTTCTTCTTTCTCTTGTTCTTGTTGTTCATTTTCTTCTTGTTCTTTCACCACTTTTCCTTGTTCTTGCTCTTTTTCTTCTTGTTCTTGTTATTTTTCTCCGTGCTCTTGTTCTTGTTGTTCTTTTTCTTCTAACGTTTTTCCTGTGTTCTGTACCGCTGATAACCTCCCACACATGCTTTCTTGGGGGAATATATTAGCAAGCCGCCTCTCTAAATAAAGCTGGTGGCTACTGTTGGCATCTTATATACACACTCTTTCTAGGAGCGGGATTTTGCAGGATGCTTTTTACTGCTGTGCTTTTCCGTAATAAAAACTCCCACACATACTTTCTTGAAGGAGTAGCAAGCCGCCTCTCTAACAAAAGCTGACTGTTGTTAATGGCATGGTATGTACTCTTTATGGGTGAGTTGTTGTGGCGGTTGCTTTTATATGCTTTGTTTTGCCGTAATAAAAGTCCCACGCATATATTCTTGAAGGCGTACCAGTCCGCCTCTCTAACCAAAGCTAATAATTGTTGGAATGCCTTATACTCTCCATACAAGCGGTGTTTTGCAGCTTACTTTTTCCCCTCTGTTTTGCCGTAATAAAAACTCTCTCTCTCGCACACACACACACACACACACACACACACACACACACACACACACACACACACACACACACACACACACACACACACACACACACACACACACACACACACACATTATTGAAGGACTAGCAAGCCACCTCTCTAACTAAAAGTGATAATAATTGTTCTCTGCACCTTTATACTCTATCGTAGTGGCGTTTATGCAGGTTGCTTTTTGTACTATGCCATTACTCTGCCTCTTGTACCGTAATAAAACTCCCACACGTACGTATTTCCACTCCACAACAAGCACTCCCGTATTCATGGCCCCCACTCATCAACACCCTCGCCAGCAGCCGTAATAACACATCGCGTCTCTGTTCCACCTGTCCACTTATCCGCGCCTAAGCACCGGCTGAAGGACACCTGGCCGCGCGATAATGAAAGGTGTGGCGGTAATTACCTTGATGGCTTCTATAAGTCGAGGTGTCTCGGATGGGTTTGTGTGTGTGTGTGTGTGTGTGTGTGTGTGTGTGTGTGTGTGTGTGTGTGTGTGTGTGTGTGACTGACTTGGGTTAAGTTTAGGGAACCATAGCGTAAATTAACAAAAAAAAAGCCCTCACTTTGTTATAGAGAGTCTCATTAGTAAATAAGCATGGATGAGTACACGACAGCCAGCGACTTATGGTATAAA
This sequence comes from Eriocheir sinensis, assembly GCF_024679095.1. Lineage (NCBI taxonomy): Eukaryota > Metazoa > Arthropoda > Malacostraca > Decapoda > Varunidae > Eriocheir > Eriocheir sinensis. Next base: position 18,855,475 of record NC_066513.1, on the reverse strand, counting down.
TCAACAAAGAATGAGGCCACTTTGAGATATAGAAAGTCTCATTAGTAAGGAATCAAATATGATTTTACTAAGTCAAGGTGTATAGTAATTGTTCGGCGTTTTGTTTGGTTAAGTTTGGTTAGGTTAAGTTTAGAGTATCTTCAAACACATGACTGCCAGCAGCTTAAGGTAAAAATCAACACAGGAAGACTTCAGTATTTTATATAGAAAGTCTTATTAGTAAGGAAGCATATTTGATTTTTCTGAGTCAAAACGTATATATGGTACCTAACTGTTCGGGGTATTGTTATATTAGGTTAAGTTTAGGGTATCTTCAAACACAAGATAGCCAGAAACTTATAGCATAAATTAACCAAAAAAGCCCTCACTTTGTTATATAATAAGTCTCAGTACTGAGAAAGCATATATGATATTTCTGAGTAAAGACGTTTAGTAACTGTTCGGGGCTATGTTAGGTTAGGTTAAGTTTAAAGAATTTTCAAACATGATAGGCGGCAAATTATGGCATGAATTAACAAAGGAAGAACTTATTATGTTATATAGAAAGTCTGATTTAGTAAGGAAGCATATATGATTTATCCGAGTCAAGACGTATTTTTGGTAAGTGTTCGGGGTTATGTCAGGTTGTGCTTATGGAATTTTCAAACAAAGGATATCCAGAACCCTACAGCATAAACAAAGAAAGCCCTCACTTTGTTATATAGTAAGTCTCATTAGTAAGGAAGCATAGATGAACATACGAATACGAATATCTACTCCATTCCTGATGTGTGTGTGTGTGTGTGTGTGTGTGTGTGTGTGTGTGTGTGTGTGTGTGTGTGTGTGTGTGTGTGTGTGTGTGTGTGTGTGTGTGTGTGTGTGTTGACAGTGTGGGTAGTCTTGTATTCCGTTTGTCTGTTATTCTATCGATTTTGGGAAGTATGTGTGTGTGTGTGTGTGTGTGTGTGTGTGTGTGCTAAGTGCCTGTGTTTGTGTCTGTTTGTCTTCCCTTGTTTATCTATCTACCTGTTTATCCATCTACCTGTTTATCCATCTACCTAACTTCCTATCTACCTATGTACTTTATTATCGACTTATCTTAATTTATTTATTCTAACTAACCTCGCCCCACTCCGTCTGTATCTGTCTGTCCATCTCTGTGTATCTACCTATCATCTATCTATCCATCTAACTATCTTCCTATCTACCTCTCTTCATTTACTTACTCTGTCTGTCCCTACTCTTTTCTGTGTTTTATCCGTGTTTGTCTGTGTCTGTCTACCTGTGTATCTACCCATCATCTATCTATCCATTTTCCTATCTACCTATCTTCCTATGCACTCTATTACCGACCTATCTTCATTTACTTAACCTCTTTCATCTTAAGCTGGCTCTTCCCCTCGGCAACCCCGCGCGCCGCTGGGGAGCACCTTGGGCCGGAAATGAGCCCCCCAGGAGGTCACCCCTTGTCCCCCGCCCTCCCTCCCCCCCCGCTCCTTCCTCCGCGAGTCAATTAAGCAATTAATTAAGGAAATTGAATCCATCTTTTTAAATTCTTGTTAATTGCCGTCGAAGGGAGTAACGATGGCTTACGAGAGTGTTTGTGTGTGCGTGTGTACGTTGTTGCTCTTCCTTGGTCTCTCTCTCTCTCTCTCTCTCTCTCTCTCTCACACACACACACACACACACACACACACACACACACACACACACACACACACACACATCTTCCTTTCCCCCCTCCCCCTACACATGGAACCCGCCCTCCCTTCCTCTACCCTCCCCCCCTCCCCCCCTCGTCTCCCCAAGAAAGGTCCAAAATTGGTCTCATTTCCTGCATAATTTGAAGACGTATTGGGTTTATCAAGGCAGCTCTTCCATTTCCGGAGATTAGCCACTATAGTTTTTTTTTCCCGTCTTTTATTCTCGTGGGGCGAAGCTACACTGAAGTTAATTACCTCGTTTCCCCCCTTAAAAGGTAATTAGGTTTCCGTTTTCTGTGAAGCTTTTGTTTTATGGAATTAATTAAACTGAATAGATGACTTGGGGTTTGCTTTTTTTTTCTTTTCTTGTATCTCTCCCTCTCTCCCTCCTCTCCTCCGTCCCCTTCATGTGTATCTCCTTTCCCTTCTCCCTTCTCAGTTCTTCATGCGTGGGTCTCTCTGTCTCCTTTAGTATATCGGTTCTCCCTTTATCGCCTTTGGTTCTCCTTTTATCGCCTTTGTTTCTCCTTTTATCGCCTTTGGTTCTCCTTTTATCGCCTTTGGTTCTCCTTTTATCGCCTTTGGTTCTCCTTTTATCGCCTTTGTTTCTCCTTTTATCGCCTTTGGTTCTCATTTATCGCCTTTGTTTCTCTTTTTATCGCCTTTGGTTCTCCTTTTATCGCCTTTGGTTCTCCTTTTATCGCCTTTGGTTCTCCTTTTATCGCCTTTGTTTCTCTTTTTATCGCCTTTGGTTCTCCTTTTATCGCCTTTGGTTCTCCTTTTATCGCCTTTGTTTCGCCTTTTATCGCCTTTGTTTCGCCTTTTATCGCCTTTGGTTCGCCTCTTATAGCCTTTGGTTCGCCTCTTATCGCCTTTGGTTCGCGTCTTATCACCTTTGGTTCGCGTCTTATCGCCTTTGGTTCTCCTTTTATCGCCTTTGGTTCTCTTTTTATCGCCTTTGGTTCTCGTTTTAACGCCTTTGGTTCTCCCTTTATCGCCTTTGGTTCTCGTTTTATCGCCTTTTGTTCTCCTTTTATTGCCTTTGGTTCTCCTTTTATTGCCTTTGGTTCTTCTCTTATCGCTTTTGGTTCTCCTTTTATCGCCTTTGGTTCTCCTTTTATCGCCTTTGCTTCGCTTCTTATCGCCTTTGGTTCGCCTTTTATCGCCTTTGGTTCGCCTCTTATAGCCTTTGGTTCGCCTCTTATAGCCTTTGGTTCGCGTCTTATCGCCTTTGGTTCTCCTTTTATTGCCTTTGGTTCTCCTTTTATCGCCTTTGGTTTTCCTTTTATCGCCTTTGGTTCTTTTATCGCCTTTGGTTCTCGTTTTATCGCCTTTGGTTCTCCTTTTGTTGCCACGTGTATCTCCTTCCCCTCTCTGGTCTCTCCGTCTCCTTTAGTCCCTCAGTTCTTCTTCTGTCGTAGTCGAAGTTAATGGTTGATGAGGTGCAAGTTCCTGATTCTCGTCCATTATATCAATCATTAGGTGGCTTTCAAAAAGGAGTTACTGGAGCACTTAACCCTTTGCACTGAACTTTTCCTCTGTTGATTAGTCCTCTTCCTCCTCCTCCTCCTCCTCCTCCTTCTTCTCCTCCTCCTCCTCCTCTATATATTGCAACATGAAGAACTTGGATGAGAAGAAACTTTATACACGAACATACATATCGAAACACATATATATCTCGTCTCTTCTTTCGTCTTCTCTTCCTTCTCTTCCGCCTTCTCCTCCTCTCTCTATATATTACAACATGACGAGCGTGAATGAGCAGAAAACACATGCACATAGGCTACATATATATTCACACATACATATCCATAATCTTACTCCATCTTCTCCTCCTCCTGCTTCTCTTCATATTACAGCGAAGAAAGTGGATAGGGAAAATATACATACTTATACACACTTACATGCCCGAACATATACACTTTTCTCCCCACCCTCACACCACAGCATAAGCCCATATTACAAGGCTTACTCTCCCTGTCCATTCCCTTGAGATCTGTTCCAGCAGTATTAGTATGCCAGACCCCGTTCACTGCGAGCTTCCTATGGACCGCTTTTTTGGGGGCAAATGGCTACATCCATCATATAAATTTTCTTTGTGTCTGTTACAGTATGACGCAAATATGACCAGAAAAAAGTGTAGTTGGAATGAAGTATAGGGTAGTTAACGACGGGGAAACTATAGTATTGAGGTTGCCGTTGGTTTTTAAGAGAGTAATAACTGACGTTTCTTAGTATGGGAGGTCTTGGAATAGAGGAGACAGAAAATGTGAAAAGGAAGGGGAAAGGAAGGGAAAGGAAAAGGAAGAAGAAGGGAAAAGAAAGGGGAAGGGATAAAGAAGGGGAAGGGATAAGGAAGGAGAAGGGAAAAGGAAGGGGAAGAAGAGAGAAAGGGGAAAGGTAAAGAAAGGAGAAAAGAAAAGGATTGGAAAAAAATGGGAAGGGAAAAGGAAGGGGAAAGGGAAGAGGAAGAAGAAAGGAAATGGAAGGGGAAGAAAAGAGAAAAGGGAAAGGAATAGGAAAGGGAAGAGAAAAGGAAGGGAAGGGTAAAGGAAGGAAACATAGAAAATGAAAAAAATAACACACACACACACACACACACACACACACACACACACACACACACACACACACACACACACACACACAGAGGCTTTCCCGCTCGCTTCCGTCTCCTCCTCATAATGATCTATTATATAAAGTTGAGGGCGAGGTTCCTACGCCGCTGAGATATAATTTCCTGGCCAGATTGATGGTTCTAGTTCGTCCTTCGTCATTATCATATTTTCCGCCACAATGCACTACTGCTTCCATTTCCACCACCACCACAACCACCATTACCCCCACAACCACTATTACCATCACCACTACTCCTTTTAATCTTCGTACTTCATTCTTCATTCACTCCATCCTCCTTCTTCTCCTCCTCCTCCTTTTCCTTAACTATGCCTTGTTCTTCCCATTTTCTCTATTTGTTTATATATATTCTTCGTCTTCTTCCATTTAGTCCTCCATTCTTTTTTTCTTTCTATTCCTTACCTTCCCACTCCTTCTTTTCCTTCTTCTTTTCCTTCATTCTGCCTTCTCATTTCTCTATATGTCCGTTTACTTATATTCTTCATCTTCTTCCTTTGCTCTCTTCTCTTCTCTTCCTCTTCCTTATTTTACTATTTCTCCTCCTCTTCCTCTTTTGCCTGCGTTATGTTATCCTCCTATTTATCCTCTTCTCACTCTCCTTCTCTTTTTTTCCCTTTCCCTTCTGTTGTGTCCTTTTTTTCCATTTTCATTCCTCTCCTTATAATCAGCTGCAATTCATTTCTTCCTTCTTTTCCTCTGACGTGTCCTTTTCTTACCCTCCTCCTGTTTTTGTACTCCTGTTCCTCCTCCTGTTCGGCCTCGTTCGCTTTTTGGTATTATTTCTGATCTTTTTACCACCGTTGCCTTCTATATCCTCCTTCCTCTTCTCCACTTCGTTTTCCTCCTCCTTGTACTCCCATTATATCCCTTCCTCCTCTTCCTCCACTTTGTCTGCAGTTTCCGTCTCTTATTCTCATTCTCTTCCCTATCAGCAAAGTCTTGTCATCATTTTATCACTATTACTTTCTCCTACATCCTTCTCCTCCGCTCCTCTTTCTCCTTATCTCCGTACTTCTGTTATTTCCCCTCTCACTCTTTTTCCATCTTGTCTGCAGTTTCCGTCTCTTATTTCCATTCTCCTTGTCATCGTACTCTAATAATGTCCATCTTTTTGCCATCGTTACTTTCTCCTACATCGTCCTTTTCCTCTTTTTTTCTCCATCTTCGTGCTGTTTCTTCTACGCCTTTTCCATCTTGTCTGCAGTTTTCGTCTCCTATCCTCGTTCTCATGCCTATCAACGAACTCTTCATTCATCTTTTTATCACCATTGCCTTCTCCTACATCCTCCTCCTCCTACTGTTTCTCTTCATCTTTGTACTGTTACTTCGATTCTTTCTCCTTTTTTATCGTCGCAAACGCCTATTCCTTCTTTTCCTCCTCCGCTGCTGCTTGGTACTCATCTTTTTCCTCCTCCTCCTCCTGTTTCTCTGCATCTCCGTACTGTTACTCTCATTCTTTCCTCTTTTCCTTCATCGCAAACGCCTATATATTCCTTCCTTTCCTCCTCCGCTGCTGCTTGCTATCTCATCTTTTTTTTCTCCTCCTGTTTTTCTTAATTTCCATACTGTTACTTCTCTTTCTTTTCCATCCTCGCTAACATCTACTACTCCTTTTCCTCCTCCATCGCTGTCGCTTTTTGCTATATCACCACGACAGCCATCGGTCTTGAGGTAGCCAGCCATATTTGCGTTCCCGTTTCCCCCGCGTTAAGTCACTCATAAATTCAGAGTTACTGCCACCGTAAATATCCGAAGGTACATCTATGTGTGTCGCGGTCTCTCCCCGGCCCGTCCGTTCGTTCCCTGAGCTACTTTCTCCCCGCGCCGGCTCGGGAATAAAGTAATAGAGTTTAGTATGGGATGCCACGCCGCTCCTGCTCGGTTTGTCTTGTGCTGTGTTGGGCCAGGGAAGAGGAAGAGGGGATAAGGAATGCAATATGAGGCCGGGAGGATAGTGTATGAAAGGGAGGGAGGATGAGTAAGATGGAGAGAAGTGAAAGAGGGAGATGGTACTGGAGAGAGAGGATGTATAAGAGGAAGGAAAGAGAAAGAGAACGGAGGTGAGAGGAACGGTGGTGGAGATAGTGGGAGGGTAAGTAGGGGAGGGAAGGGAAAGAAAGGAGTTGAAAGAAACGGAGAGGTTAAAGAAGAAGGGAGGAAGGGTGAGTAAGGGGAAGAAAGAGAGAGAAAGAAATAAAGAGAGTGGGAGAAAGAGAGAGAGAGAGAGAGAGAGAGAGAGAGAGAGAGAGAGAGAGAGAGAGAGAGAGAGAGAGAGAGCTCACATAATAACAATCTCAAGTACTGATGCGATGTAGATAATAGTTGTCAAAATTAGCCCCCACCCCCAAAAAAAGACCAGAAATAAAAACATCCACGTGACCCGTAAAAATACCTCCAAAATTCTAATAACAAGTAATAAAGCTGCAGTTTCGGGTCACTCAGTTCCCGGTAATAAAGTGAAGGCGCGCATTATTAGTAATAACATCAACATTGATTATAATTAAAACACCACCACCGCCATCACCACCACCACCTCTCTGGCAGGATATTGCGCACGTGTCACCGCCACCACCACCACCACCACCGCTTCTGTCATCACCACCACCACCACTCCCACTACCTCTGCAATGATCACCACCACCATCACCGCTTCTGTCATCACCACCACCACCACTCTCACTACCTCTGCAATGATCACCACCACCATCACCGCTTCTGTCATCACCACCACCACCACTCCCACTACCTCTGCAATGATCACCACCACCATCACCGCTTCTGTCATCACCACCACCACCACTCCCACTACCTCTGCAATGATCACCACCACCATCACCGCTTCTGTCATCACCACCACCAACACTCCCACTACCTCTGCAATGATCACCACCACCATCACCATTATCACGACTACTACTACCACTACTAAAATCGTCACCACCACCAATACACCACCACCACCTCTACTGTCATCACCACTACCACCACTCTTACTACCATATCTATAATCACCACCACCACCACTACTGTCATCACCACTACCACCACTCTTACTACCATAGCTATAATCACCACCACCACCACTACTGTCATCACCACTACCACCACTCTTACTACCATAGCTATAATCACCACCATCATCACCACCATTACTGTTGCCAATACCACCACCTCTACACCCACACCACCACCAGTGCACCTATACCGTCACCACACCCCCCCTATACACCCACACCACTACCACCCACACCACTACCACTCACACCACCAGCACTACCTTTTCCCATCCTGCCTCCCTGTCTTCATGAATCAGAGGTAGGGTTCATTCACCTCCACACATATGCATTACAGGTACGCGCGCTAACGAGAGCCACCACCTGCAGGGCTCGTCAGGTGTCTATGGTTACCTGTCTGGGGCGAGGAGGTGCACTTAACGAGGGGTATTGAGGTGGAGGGCTGCTTTTTTATTTCCTGAAGGGGGAGTTGTGGGGTGGGGTTGTATGGGGGGTTAAGGGGGGTTGTGTAAGTGGAGGGGTGAGGGTGGGGTGGGGTTCAGGAAATGAGGTTCGGAGATGAGCACTGTGGCTACGCGCAGCTATAGCGTATGCCCACAACTTTACTTTTTATGGGAATGGTGGGTAAATGGAGGGGGTAAGGGAGGTAATGGTGATGGTGGTGGTGATGGAGTGGGAAAGTGTAATCAGGTGAAAGTGAAATTAGATTATTTTTACCAGGTTCAATGTCCTTTGCGCTCATGAGAGGGGGAGGGGGGAAGGGGAAGGGTGAGAGGAGGAAGGTGGTAAGGGAGGGAGGAGGTGAAGGAGGGGGGAGCGTTGGGTTAATGCAGGTCAAATGAGATTATTTTTACCAGGTTCGTTGTCCCTTGTTTAAGTTAGTGGGTGAGGAAGAGGATAAGGGGAGGGGGAGGGAAGGGGAGGAAGGGTGTTGAGGTAAGGGACAGGGCGAAGGGAAAGAAGGGGGTGAGGTAAGGGAAGGGGAGGGAAGGAGAAGAAAGGAGGAGGAGTAAGGGAAGGGGTGAAGGGTGTGTATATATTATTCTTTCCGGGGTTATTGTCCGTAGAGTTAAAGGTAGTGGGCGAGGTAGGTGATTATGAGAAGGGTGTGGGAGGGGAAGAGAAGGGAAGGTAACGAGGTGAAGTAAGGGAGGGGTGGGAGAGGTATATAGTAAGGGTTAGTAACTCTAGACCTATAGTAATTGTTCGGTGTTTTGTTAGGTTAGATTAAGTTTAGTGTATCTTAAAACACATGATAGCCAACACCTTATGGTATAAATCAGCAAAGAATGACCTCACTTTGCTATTTAGGAAGTCGCATTACTAAGGAAGCATAATTAAATTTTCTGCGTCAAAACCTATAGTAGCTATCTGAGGATTTGTTATGTTAGGTCAGGTTAACCGGAGGGCGGCATGTGCGTCAATAGGCGTCACTTAAACAGTCCTGTCAGCGCCACCACCGGGCTGAGGGACGTTCACCATTCCATTCCATTCACCACCTGATCCTCCGCTCACTACCCTACTCTTACATTAGAGTAATATACAATATACATGAAGTATACTTAATCCTACTGAATATATACGTCTTTTATGTCCAATCTGCACTGCTGTCGGCCGACTCCATGTCACTCCTGACTCTGCGGGTTTCATCTCCCCGTGTAACTATCACGCGCCGCACAAAGCATCTTGTGTACTCCTACTTTGAATTTCTGAACTCCACACCCCGCAACACTTAGGTCGTCCGGGCACTTGTCCGAGGCTAGGAACTCATTCCACCGCCGCACATATGTTCGCTGGAACTGCCGCTGGTGGTGGGTTGTGTGTGAGCGCGGCGTGGCCAGGGCGGAGGGCGCCGCCCTGACAGCTCTGGTGTGCACCTCTGCTCGGCGGGATCATGTGTCAGGCGTAGCCGGCGGAGGTGGCTCACCCTCTCCTCCTGCTCTGCTTTCCTCTCTTTCTCCTATTCTTGATGTTTTCGCCTCAATGTCCTTTCCCCCTTTCTCTTGCTTCCTCCTCGACCAGTTTCATCCTATTCCTTCTCCTCTACTTCATCCTTTTCTTCTTCTTCCTTCGATTTCTCCTCCTTCTCCTTTTTCTATTTCCCTTACCTTCCTTCCTTCCGTTCCCTCTCCTTGACCTGCTTTCCTCGCTTCCTCCTCTTCTTCATCTTTTTCTTTTTCTTTCGTCTTCTCCTCTTCTTCATTTTTTTATTCTTCTTTCGTCTCCTCCTCCTCCTTCTCCTCCTCCTCCTCCTCCGCCTCTTCCTCCTCCTCCTCCTCTTCCTCCTCCTCCTCCTCCTCCTCCTCCTCCTCCTCCTCCTCCTCTTTCTCTTTCCCTTTACCTTCCTTCCTTCCGCTCCCTCTCCTCGACCTGTTTCCCTTCTTCCATTCGTCTTCTTCATCTTTTTTTTTTTCTTCTTTCGCCTTCTCCTCCTCCTCCTCCTTTTTCTATTTCCCCTTCCCTTCCCTTTCTCTTCCTCCTCTTCCTTTCCTCCCCGCCCTGTTATGTGAGAAATGGCTGTAGTATTTTTCAGCGCGTCCTGAAGGAATTTATTTCATTTCCTCTTTGGACGCGTGGAAGCTGTCTCAGTTAATTGATTTTTCCGTTGTCTCATCCTTTTTTTTTTAATTCATTCTCCGTTGTCGCTGAAATCATGCAGTGACATTTTTATTTTTTATTTCATCACATTCGTTGGGTTATGTGCGGAGTGATTGTTTGGTAATTGTGTTCAGTTGTATTGTGTGTGTGTGTGTGTGTGTGTGTGTGTGTGTGTGTGTGTGTGTGTGTGTGTGTGTGTGTGTGTGTGTGTAATCTCGTTCCTAGGCTCCATTGTGCCTCATTTACTTAACTCGTCTTCCGTTATTCATTCCGTATAAGAAAGGAGATTTACAGTGTGTTGGTTTGGAGGGAAGAAGAAGAAGAAGAAGGAGGAGGAGAAGGAGGAGGAGGAGGAGGAGGAGGATGGAATGTCAGGAATGGAAAGTCGAACAAACAGGAAAAATTAAAAGGCAATCAGCCCTCAGCATCTCCCTTTTTCCTCTCCCCATTCCTCCTTTTCCTCTCTCCTCTTTCCACTCCGCCTTCTTCCTCTCATTCTTCTCCTCTTCCTTCTTCTCTCCCTTTGCCTCTTTCCCTCTATTGTCCCTACCCTCCCATTTCTTCCTACCTTCCACTTCTTTTCCTTCTCTTCCTTTCCCCTCTTCTTCTTCCTTCGATTTCTCCTCCTCCTCCTTTTTCTATTTCCCTTACCTTCCTTCCTTCCGTTCCCTCTCCTTGACCTGCTTTCCTCGCTTCCTCCTCTTCTTCATCTTTTTCTTTTTCTTTCGTCTTCTCCTCTTCTTCATTTTTTTATTCTTCTTTCGTCTCCTCCTCCTCCTTCTCCTCCTCCTCCTCCTCCGCCTCTTCCTCCTCCTCCTCCTCTTCCTCCTCCTCTTCCTCCTCCTCCTCCTCCTCCTCCTCCTCCTCCTCCTCCTCTTTCTCTTTCCCTTTACCTTCCTTCCTTCCGCTCCCTCTCCTCGACCTGTTTCCCTTCTTCCAAAAATTAAAAGGCAATCAGCCCTCAGCATCTCCCTTTTTCCTCTCCCCATTCCTCCTTTTCCTCTCTCCTCTTTCCACTCCGCCTTCTTCCTCTCATTCTTCTCCTCTTCCTTCTTCTCTCCCTTTGCCTCTTTCCCTCTATTGTCCCTACCCTCCCATTTCTTCCTACCTTCCACTTCTTTTCCTTCTCTTCCTTTCCCCTCTTCTTCTTCCTTCGATTTCTCCTCCTCGCCTGACCCCTCAGTCTCGCCTGACCTCCTCAAAGGGACGGACGTTGACCTCGCTGCCCTACCGGCATCAAACCTTAACCTTGCTTTTCGCCTCGTCTGGTGAAACGACACTTGTTATTTTGTGTGTAAATCGACTCCGTGTGTGTAAATCGACTCCGTGTGTTACATTTTAACGTCACAACTTTTGAAATCCGTTCATCCACGTTTTTAATTAACCGTTACTTAAATAGGCCCGTACGCCTTCTCAGAAATCGAACGACTAACTGTGCTTGTTTACTTGTCTTATTTAGCACCACTCAACCTAATTAATTAACGTCTAACTCAGTGCTGTGACGCGTCTAACTAGTGTTTGAAGTGTTGCGAGGATTACCTTACAGTGAGAGGACTTCCCTGCTACAGCCACGAGCGGTTAAGTTATTAATCGACTTTTTTGTGTTTCCTGTCTTTCCTCAGTAGGATTACAACTACACGACCTAACACAGCACCCAGTGAAAGACAGTGAGCTTCTTGTGTCTAACTAACGTAGAAAATCTGTCACTAACGTAGAAGTACAAAGCTTGACCCGTATACCAGCACACCTGTTTTGAAAAGGAGGAAAAGTTTAATCCCCCAGAGAATTTTAATCCCGGAGGGAAAACACGTGTGGGCCCTCATAGACGCCACACCTCAAACTCTCCCGCGTGACTCGACCGATTTAAAGCCGCCTCCCTTCAGGTGTTGATACAAAATTCATCTTAACTGTAAAGTTCACCGATATATCGTCTTGCAACAGTAAATAAAAAAAATAAAAAAGTAATCATGCCGTCCAACTATTTCAATTGCTGTAATTGTTCAAAGAAATATGCTGCGATTCATTACCAAACCAGCGACGCGATGTGTAGGTACTGTGTCTTAGACTTACGTATTCAGGCACTACAAACAACCAACGAGGATCTACAACGCTCCAATGCGTTACTCTGGGACATCGTGACGTCACACCCTCAACTCCCTTCTTCTTCTTCTTCTTCTTCTTCTTCTTCTTCTTCTTCTTCTTCTTCTTCTTCTTCTTCTTCTTCTTCGTCTTCTTCTTCTCCCTCTTCACCCTCCACCACCAGCACCGCCATCACCCCCCCCCTCCCCACCCATCCCACCATCACCACCACCTACTCTTCCTCCTCCCCTTCCTCTTCCTCACTCTTCTCTTCCGCCCCTTCCTCCTCCTCCAACTCTGCCCCCTCCTCCACATCATCAACATCCTCCTCCTCTACTCCCCCCCAGCCAACCCCTTCTTCCTCTTCCTCCTCCTCCGCCTCTGACGCCTCCTCATACATTTCTTCTCCCCCCTCCTCCACATCCTCCTCCTCTACTCCTCCCCAGTCAACCCCTAAGGCCCCTTCCTCCTCCTCCGCCTCTGTCCCCTCCTCCACATCCTCAACATCCTCCTCCTCTACTCCTCCCCAGTCAACCCCTTCCGCCCCTTCCGCCTCCTACGCCTCTGCCCTCCTCCGCATCCTCAACATCCTCCTCCTCTGCTCCCCTGCAGTCAACCCCTTCCGCCTCTTCCTCATCTTCCCTGGGCTCCCCCTTGTCCCTCTCCTCTACCAGCCCTCCTAACGCCTCCACGTCCAGTCGCCACCACACTCCCTCCTCACTACTCATCCATTAGACGCCACAAGACCATTCTTCCTGCTGTGGTCTGCGTAGATCAGACACAGTTTCAGGGGCACAGACAAGCTGAAAACATCTGTTAGACTTGTAGGGACTCGCTGGTTAGAGGTCAATTAACGGAATTCTGCGGCAGGAATACAGAGACGCGGAGGCGTTATTGTATTCCGGGAGCCAAACTGGACGACATTACTTCAGCTGTCGATGCTGTCACGGAACTCGCGAAGGAAGACACAGTTTATTTGATTCACGCGGGGACAAATGACGTTCAGTCTACTCAAACTCAGGCCCTACTATCAAAATACCGTCAGGTCATTCGGCGTTACAAGACCAAGTCCCTCACGTCATTGTCTCTGGAATTCTACCCAGAATCAGCGCTTACGCCGGCTTCAACAGCAAAGCGAGCAACATCAATACTAGTCTGAAGGAAATTTGTGACGACGAAGGCGTGGCGTTTACAAACGCCTGGCACCACTTCATGAGCGCCCAGACTTGTTTTGGAACGATGGACTACATCTGAATGAGGTTGGATCGGCGCGTTTCGGGAGGCTTCTGGACGAGGCAGTGAAAAGCTTTTCGAAAAGCCTTTCAAAAAACGGCGGGCGAGGACGGGGCAAAGGCAGCCCTTGATCAACCAACCCGTAGCGTCAGTGCGACTCACAAGAAACTGTGTAACTAACCACGCCTCCGACAAGCGAACTGGTACAACTCGTCACGGCCACATTTCTATCATGTACACAAATGCACGTAGTTTAATACCCCAAAAGGACGAAATTAGGGCGTATATTGCAACAGAGAAACCAGATGTGGTAGCCATCACAGAGACTTGGGCCAACTCTACCCATCTAGAATCCGAAATGTCATTCCCTGGGTACGAAAGCTTCCACAAAAGTCGAAAGCACAAGAAAGGAGGAGGAGTAGTTTGCTACGTTAATAGTACACTCCATGCAATAAATATAGACAAACAGGACGCAGAGAAATACGATTCTGTCTATGTGGAAATAACCGCAAATAACAAGAAACTAACACTTGCAACCGTATACAGGCCTCCGAAACAACAGGCAGCCGATGACACTGCCCTCTACGAAGAGATTCACTCTCTAACACAAAGCAAGGAAGCAATTATAATTGGGGACTTTAATTGCCCTAACATTGACTGGGGACTGATGACTGGAGATCAAGAGGGTAACAGGCTTTTAGAAATGGTGGAGGATTCGTTCCTCACTCAAGTTGTAACTCAACCAACAAGATAAAACAATCTGCTGGATCTGGTATTAGTAAGCGACCCCGACCTCATTCGCGACTGTACAGTTGGTGAGAAACTTAATGGGTGCGATCACCACTTAATCCGTTTTAATATCAACATATGTCACAAACTCGTAGATAATCCATCAGTGATACCAGATTACAAAAAAGGAAATTTCAACTTAGCCCGTGCACTGCTTCCCCCTACGACCTGGGACCAACCAACATCACCGACAATACAATCGACAACGCGTGGAACGTCTTCAAAGATAAGCTGTTGCAAGTAGAGAAGGCTACAGTGCCTACGAAATCCAGGCGAGTAAATGGGGCCGTAGATCCACCGTGGATGACCAGAGAAATAAAAAGGGCAGTAAACCTAAAAAAAGGAATTATAATTTGATGAAAGAGAATGCTACGGCCGAAGCCAGCACACAGTACCACAACAGCCTCAGAGCTTGTCGCAGCCTTATTCGGAGTAGCAAACGCAACTATGAAAAGCAAATAGCGCGCGAAATCAAAACTAACTCCAAGAAATTCTTCACGTACATAAGATCGAAAAAGAAAGTAAAATTCAATATTGGTCCCCTGACAGACGAGACTGGATCTGTAACTCAGGACAGTAAACAGATGGCCAGAATCCTCAACAGTAACTTCGCATCCGTTTTCACAGTCGAGGACATCGAAACCATTCCCGAGAGCCCTGCCCCGCCGAGTGAGATCACGCCGCTGGAAATTGACTCAATATGCGACCAAGAAGTAAAAAGTACTTGGACAAACTCGACACGAACAAGTCAACAGGACCCGACAGTTTGTCCCCGGTTATTAAAAGAGCTTAAACAACAAATACTTCAACTCACTACCATATTCAACCGGTCAGTTCAACTAAACAAGGTCCCGGAAGACTGGAAGATGGCGAACGTAACACCGATTTTCAAAAAGGAGACAAAAGCGTTGCATTAAACTACAGGCCCATAAGTTTGACATCAGTGGCAGGAAAAATACTCGAAAAGATTATTAGAGATAAACTTGTTAAGTTTCTAGAAAACAATAATGTAATCTCCGACACCCAGCATGGCTTCAGAAACAAGCGCTCCTGCCTAACGAATTTATTAGACTTCTTCCAAGGTATATATAAGAACTGGGATGCCCACATCCCCAGTGATGTTATATACCTGGACTTTCAGAAGCCATCGACAAGGTACCGCACGAGCGACTCCTAAGAAACTGCACTCGGCGGGCATCGGAGCCAATCTGATCGCGTGGATAAGAGATTGGCTCACTGACAGAAAACAACGAGTACTACTCAACGGACAGCCTTCCGATTGGCTACCAGTCACTAGTGGAGTGCCTCAAGGGTCAGTGCTGGGACCCATCCTCTTTATCATATATATCAATGACCTAGAATCAGGACTGAAATCCACAATATCGAAATTTGCAGATGACACCAAGGTGGGTGGAGATGCCCTCACAAAGACCGACTGCGAAATCATTCAGAAAGACCTCAATCACATTATCGAATGGTCGGAAAAATGGCAAATGTCTTTTAATGTTGACAAATGCAAAGTCATGCACATTGGGTCCCAAAATAGTAACCACACATACATCATGAATGGGAGACCTCTGCAAGCGATGCAGGAGGAAAAGGATCTTGAGTCACTATCAGCAGTGACCTGAAACACGCGAATCACTGTAAAAATGCATACAACAAGGCCAACATTATGCTCAGGTTCATAGCGAGGAACTTCGAGTGTAAAACACCAGACGTGATGCTATCCTTGTATAATTCCATGGTAAGACCGCACCTCGAGTATGCAGTGCAGTTCTGGTCTCCCAATTACAGAAAGGACATTGCTTTACTGGAAAGGATTCAACGACGCGCCACAAAGATGATTCCAACCTTAAGGGCTCAACCGTACGAGGAACGACTCAAGCGACTCAATCTCTTTACATTGGAGAAAAGACGCCTACGAGGGGATATGATTCAAGTCTTCAAGTATCTAAAAAAGTTCAATAACGTCGATTACTCCAAATTCTTTGAACTGCAAACCAACTCAAGAACTAGAAATAACGGTTTACCCATTCAGTCGAGTCGATGTAACACAGACATTGGAAGGAGTTTCTTTTCAAACCGAGTCATCCGCCACTGGAACAATCTTCCCTCAGAAGTAGTAAATGCGAATACCATCAACTCCTTCAAATATAGAATCGACCGTCATTTCGCTGCGTCAGGAGTAAACTGAATAACGAGGGGCTTCCATCTGCTCCTCAATATCGAGGTGCTTTCATCTGCTCACCAAGCCCCAAGTGGCGGTCGAGCAGATTAAATCACCCAAGCGGGCGACCTCGTAATGAGCCAATAGGCTTTCTGTTGCCTGCATTTCCATGTTTCCATGTTTCCCCCTCTTTCAGTCTTTCCCCTCCTTCATTTTTCCTTTCTCTCCTCTTCAGTCACCTTCCCTTCCTTTTTCTCTCCTCCTATTCTCGTTTCCATCTTCTTTTCCTATACCCCTCCCCTCTCCTTTACCTCTCCCTCTGATTCCTCTCCTCTGATTCCCTTCCTATTAACTCTTCATTTCCTACCCTTTTCTTGCTCTTCTTTCTCATTTTTACTTCTTTCCTACCTTTTCCATCTCTTCTTTCTCACTTCTCTCCTCCTTATCTTCCCTACCCTCCTATCCCTCCCACATGATCCCTTCCTCTAATTCCCCTCTCATTCCTTTCCAATTAACTGCTTCTTTCCTACTCTGTCCTTGCTTCTCCTTCTCACTTTTCATTATTTTCTACCATTTCCATTCTTCCTTTCCTGCCTCTGTTTTTCTCCTTCCCTTCTTTTCTTTCACACTTATATTTCCTTCCTACTCTTTCCCTTCCCTTTCCGATCCTTTCCTTTCCCTTCTCTTCTCTCTCACTCCTCTCCTGCTTATCCTCCCTTCCCTCCTTTCCTTATTTTTCACTTCTGCTTCCCTACCCTTTCCCTTTCTTTCTCTCTTTTACTTCTGTCCTTCCCTTTCCCCTCTTCTCTCTCACTCCTCTCCTGCGTATCCTCCCTCGCTCCCTCCCTCATGTCCCTCCCCCAGCTCAAGGCATGTCAGTCGTTGGTTTGGTTAAGGATTCATGGGACACAATGCAGGCGAGGTAATCATTAGTTCCCGTGTTGTGTTCATTTACTTATTTAGCCCCGCCATTACCGCAGGACAGGGACAGAGGAGGGAAAACAGTAATGAGTGTGTTTGTGTGTGTTTGTTAGGTCAGTGGTTTATTTTTGTGTTGTTTATTTCTTCTCTGTGTTTGTGCTGTTTGTTCCTTCTTTTAGTTCGTCTCTACTTCTTCAAGCTAAGGAGGAAAATGAGTAGTGAGAAAGTTCTTGTGTTTGTGTGTGCGTGTTTGTGTGTTTGTTAGGTCAGTGGCTTGTTTTTTGTATTGTTTATTTCTTCTTTTAGTTCGGAACAAAGGAGAAAAAAAAAACTATTAAGACAGAGAGAGTTTGTGTTTGTTTGTGCGTTTGTGTGTAGGTCATATGGTTTGTGCTTTTCCTGTTTATTATTTTCTTTATTTTTCTTCAATATTTCAGGCTGGGACAAAAGAGGAGAAACAGTAATAAAAAGAGAGAGCGTTGGTGTTAGTGTGTGTTAGTGTGTTTGTATTGCGTGTTTGTGTGTTCTGTGTTTGTGTTGTGTGTTTGTGCTTGTTTTGATTCCTTCTTGTAGTTCTTCTCTATTATTCTAAGCTAAAAAAAGGAGGAAAAACAGTAATGAGAGAGAGAGAGAGAGAGAGAGAGAGAGAGAGAGAGTTTGTGTTTGTGTATGTGTTTATGTGTAGGTAACGGGCTTCTGTTGGTGCTGTTTATTCCTTTCGCTTTTCTCCACATTTCCAAGTTGCGACAAAAGAGAGCTAAAAAAAAAAACACAGTAGTAAGAGAGAGTTTGTGTTTGTGTATGCGTTTGTGTGTAGGTAACGGGCTTCTGTTTGTGCTGTATATTCCTTCCTTTCGCTTTTCTCCACATTTCCAAGCTGCAACAAAAGAGAGAGAGAAAAAACAGTAGTAAGAAAGAGTGTGTGTGTGTGTGTGTGTGTGTGTGTGTGTGTGTGTGTGTGTGTGTGTGTGTGTGTGTGTGTGTGTGTGTGTGTGTGTGTGAATGCGTTCGTATGTGTGGGTGTCATTGCCTTTATACCGAATAGCGCGTTTTTAGTATACATAATATTCGGCTCTTCCTTTATTTCATCTGCTTTTAAAGGGATGCGCGGAAATAAAGAATTCTATGTACATTCAAAACTGTCAAAACTAGATTACTTTTGGGATTGGATTATTTTGCCTCTGAATTTTGTTTTTGCTTAACGTATTTATGGAGTGACAGTTATTTGCCTCTCTCTCTCTCTCTCTCTCTCTCTCTCTCTCTCTCTCTCTCTCTCTCTCTCTCTCTCTCTCTCTCTCTCTCTCTCTCTCTCTCGCTTTCTCGCATTCTATCTTGTCTTTCTATCACTTGTTTTCCTCCTTTGCTTGTTTTTCCGTGTGTTTCTCCGCCTGTCAGTTTGTCTGTTTTATTTGTATTGTTTTTTTTGTCTGAATTGCAGCATCCAGGTTTTGTTGAATCTGCTTGTTTCTCTGTTTGTTCCTCGTTTTCATTCATTTGTCTCTATCCTTTTTACGTTAGTCTGATTGTATTTACCTTCATCTGTTTGTCCATTCATCCATATTTATCTACCTATCTCCTTGTCTCCACCTGTTTCCCTCTCTCTTCTCTTCTTTTCTTCATTTTTTAACTTCAAATTCTGTCGCTTGCTCCTCCTCTTTCTGTTTCCCTTCCCTTTCCTCTATCTGCTTCCCTCTCTACCTTCTCTTCTTCTTCATCTTTTTCTTTTTATGCTTTCGCCTTCTTCTTCTCCCCCTCCACTTTGTATTTCCCCCTCCCTTCCTTCCTTCCCTTCCCTCTCCTCGACCCGCTTCCCTTTTTTCCTTCTCTTCCTTCTCTTCTTCTATTTCTTCTTATTTTTCTTTCGCCTTTTTTTTCCTCCTCTCCTCTTTCTATTTCCCCTTTCCTTTCTTTCCTTTCCTTCCCTCTCTTCCTTCCCTTCTTCATATTTTTTCTTATTCTTTCACCTTCTCCTCCTCCTCGTTTTACTTCCCCTTCCCTTTATTTTCCTTCTTCTTCCTTTCCTTCTATCTACCTATCTATTCCTATACTATATTATCTTTCTTTTAAATATCAATCTATCCTCTGTCTTCTATTGCTTTCTGTTATCATATGAAGACTCACACTTGCAATACTCCTAAGAGCCTTCCCCTATAACTCAGCTCTCACAGGTAAAAGCAGGTGAGAGATGAATTGATAGCTTCGGATTAAAAGTTGGGCTAGGAAAAGTGAGCACGCGGTGTTGGGCTGGAAATTTGGCGGGGTTTTAGGCGGGTTGGGCGGCTGGGGCGGGTCTTAGGCCATAACTCTTGATGGCTACGAGTAATTGGACTTTAATGGCCCTTGAGTCTTTACCCCGCGCGAGTAAATTGTTGACCCGGGTTTCGAAAGACTAGCCAGGGGGGGTTAGTTTCCTATCTCCTTTTCTCTCCTTATCTCCCTCCCTCCCTCTCTCCCTTCCTGCCTTTTCTTCCTTCCCTCCTCCGTTTTCTCCTTCTTTTTCCTTCAACGACATTCTTTCGTCCCAGCAAGGATACTCAGTGTGGTATTTCTCTCTCTCTCTCTCTCTCTCTCTCTCGTACAGATTACACGGAGGTATAAACTTAATGGAAACAAATCTCTTAACCATAATTGAATGCAGAATAATTATTACGGCGTGTCCAGCGTTATTATTTTCTTTACTGTGTGTAGAAGGGACAAACAGAATAAATAGATAGATAGATAGATAGTATATGAATCACTAAGCATCCTGCACTCGACACTGAAGGCCGGGAGTTAAGGTCTTTCTCCTGTTTTTTATTTCATTTTGAAGGTCTCGTTTTGACAGTCTCGCAACAGAAATATGGATCGATAGATAGACAAATAGATAGTAACCGCTGAAAATCCCGAATATGTTGACACCTTGCTGAATGTTACGGCTTTTTCCTGTTTTTTTATGTCTTTGGAAGGGACAGACACAATAGAGATAGATAGATAGATAGATGGATTCTCAGTCTGTTTTCCTTGGTTAGAGTAGCTGTGGACCTTTTTTGTTCTCGTTATTATTTTTTGTCTTTAAACTGTCTCCCTTGCTGTAAAGAAAGATAGAGTGTTTAGAGAGAGAATGCAGATTTATGTGATTTTTTTTATCAAACCTTTGTAACATATTCCTTCTTTCTCTCTACAGGGGTGGCCAAGAGGTGTGTGTGTGCAGGTGTGTGTGTTGGTCACCGGTGGGTCGGGGGTCACATGGAGACTGCCGCAAGTAAGCCGTCGGGGCCGTCTTGACACAGGGCGGGACACGATGGGCCGAACCCCCACTGAGCTCTTAATGGGACCCTCCACCCACCACGACCACCACCACCACCACCACCGCCACCACCTCAGCCCTGACAACGATCGGCATAACGCTCGCCATCACTACTGAAAAAGGTAAGTCTGTTATTAAATGTATGTTATATTAGTAAGGAAAAAAATGATGGGCTTTTAAGTATATAATTTATATGGAACTAATAGAAGGTAAGGAGGTTTGTAAATGAGACTGAGAGAGTGAGAGAGAGTAAGAATGAGTGAAATTGAGAGAATGAGAATTAGAGAATAGAATGGAGAGAGAGAGAGATAGCATCAAAAACATGACTAGTATTGCACTCACCCTCCCACGCATATTTTCGATATTTGCCGCATGGATTCAAAAGAGAGAAAATGAGAGTAAAATTGTTCGTGTTTTATCGGTGAACATGAAAGAGAGAAAAACAAAAAACAAAGAGGAAACACGATCACAACCCACGTTTTCATACACTGTAAAACACACTAAAAAAAAAACACACAAAAAAATCACCACGAAATATATCACTCTCCTTCCTCCCCTTCCCTCCCATCACTCTCTTATCTCCCGCCCCCCTTCCTCCCTTCACTTCCCCCTTCTCCCTTCCTCCCCTTCCCCCCTTCTCCTCCCTCCCGACCAAGGCTTTCCAATGTTTCCAATAGATACTTGATTCCACTGTACTATTGAGTTATCGACAATAGAAGGAAAGACATGGAAAATAAAAAGATGAGAATAACAAGGAATGGAAGAATAAAAGGAAGATGGGAATGGAGATGATGAAAAATGTTGTTGTTGTTGTTGTTGTTTTTGTTGTTGTGGTTACTCGTTTTCGTCTCTTTCTTCTTCATTTTCTTCTTCTTCTTTTTCTTCTTCTTCTACCTCTTCTTCGTCTTCGTCTTCTTCGTCATCGTCTTCTTCTTTTTCTTTTTATTCTTGTACTAGTTCTTCTTGTTCTTCCTCTTGTTCTTCTTCTTGTTCTTCTTTTTCTTCTTCTTCATCTTCGTCATCGTCTTCTTCTTTTTCTTCTTGTTCTTGTTTTTTTTCTTACTATTATTATTATCATCATCATCATCATCACCATCTCCAATCCTTTCTCTCTCGCCTCTCTCGACGTCCTCGTAACTTCGGCTTAAGACAGATTCACGTGGCGTTTTTTCTGTTTACGCTTCAAGCTTCTTTCTCTCCACCTCAACCTTGCCTCCTCCTGATCCTCTTGTCTCGCTTATCTTCTCCCTCCCTCCACCTCCTCGCCTCCTACCTCCTTCTGTTTCCTTTGTCCTTCTGACCTTCACTCCTACCCCCTTCTCGTCTTTCCCTTTGCCTATCCTTCCTTTCCCTCCTTCCGTCCTTTCCTCTTTCACTCACTCTCCCTCCTATTTCTCACTCCCTCTTTCCATCCACTCTTTCTTCATTCCTTGCTTACTTCCTTCCATTCTAGCCTCCTCTTTCTCTCTGCCATCCCTTCCTTCCTCCTCTCCTTTCTTTCCTTTCTCCATCTCTTAGTCTTTCCTTTCTTACTGCACTCTCTCTCTCTCTCTCTCTCTCTCTCTCTCTCTCTTCTACCCTCTTTTCGTCCTCCCTTGCTTCTTTCCTTCGTTTCGTCCCTCCTTTCCTTCTTTCCTGCTTCCTTTCATCCCTTCTTTCATTCTTTATCCTTTTCTTGTTTCCTTCCTTCCCTCTTTTACTCTTTCCCTGCTTCTTTCCTTCTCTTCTATCTTCCTTCAATCCTTCTCACCTTCCTTCTTTTCCTTTGATTCTCCTTTTCTTTATCCTGTGCCACCGTCTTCACTCCTTTCTTCCCTCCCTTCCTCCCTCGCTTCTTCCCCCTCCCCCCTCCTCTCCCCCCTCCCCCCTCCTCTCCCCCCTCCTCTCCCCCCTCCCCCCCCCTTCCTCTCGCCTACTCTGCCATCACGAAGGTGCTTTGTGGCTCGAGATTGATTCCTCATTCACTCGTGTGTACTCAGGTGGGGGGAGGAGAGAGAGAGAGAGAGAGAGAGATTCTTATTGGTTTTCTTTTCCCGAGTTTTCGTTTTCTTCCTTCTTCTTTTCCTTCTCCTCCTCCTCCTCTTCCTCCTCCTCCTCCTCCTCCTCCTCCTCGCTTTGTTCTCTTTGTCCTCAGCTGTATACATTTAGTTTCTTCTTCTCCTCTTCCTTCTTCTCTTCCCTCTTCTTTTGTTACATCTACCATTTCTTTTTACTATCAATATAATTTTCACTATCATCATCTCTTCCTCCTTTTTATCTTCCTTTTCTCCTTCTTCTCATTCTCATCTTTCTCCTCCTTCTCCTCCTCCTCCTCCTCCTCCTCCTCTAAATCCGCTGCAGCCGTGGAGGATATAAGAAAAAGAAGAAAAATTGTCACCGAAATCCCCTGCAACAAGTGTTTATCCCCTCTAATAGCAGGGTGGGGGAGGATTGCATAAACAGGAGGAGGAGGAGGAGGAGGAGGAGGGGGAGGAGGAGTAGACGTCAATCCTCTTTAATGGTAGGTTGGGATGAGTGTCCTTGTATATTTAAATTTAGTCTTATTCGCCCTCTCCCATTTTCTCTCCTTCTTTTTATTATCTTTACTCCTCTTTTCTTCTTTTGCTCTTCTTCTTCTTCTTCTTTCTTTGTTCACTATCGTTCTCTTCTCCTTCTTCTTTTTCTTCGATTCTTTCTTTTCTTCTCCATCATCTCTTCTCTTCTTCATTCGCTCTCCTGTCCTCCTTATTCTTATTCATCCTCTTCGATTCTTTTTTTTTTATAACAAAGGAGACAGCTCAAGGGCACAAAAAAAGGAAACAATAATAAAAAAAAGTCCGCTACTCGCTGCTCCTTACATATCTCCCCCTTTTTTCTCTCTCCTTCTTCGCTCCTCCTTTGCTTCCTCTTTACTCCCCTACCGCTTGTATATATAAATTTAGTCTTATTCTCCCTGTTCGTTTCTCTCCTTCTTCGTTCCTTCGTCTCCCGCCTCCTCACACCCCTCTCCCTCTCTCCTTCTTAAGAGGTGTCGGCGCAGCTGTTTCCAAGCTTCCACTGTGTAAAAATTATGTTTGGGATAAATTTCGCCTCCACACAAATTAAAAACATTTGGGGAACAATCCGTGCGTTTTTATTTCCAATTTTCCGCTCAACCTCACGACCATCCCATCGACCTTCTTTCACATTTTCTGCCCATTCTCCTTTTTTTCTTCCTCCTTCATCATCTCTTCCTTCGGTTCCATATTTCCTTTTGTTACGTTCTTTACTCACCCTCCCTTTTTTTCCCTTCCTCTTTATTCTCTTTCTCTTCCATATTTTCACTTTCTTTCCCCCTTCTTTCCCTCTTTCTTCCTGTATTTTTATTGTTTCTTTTTTTTTACTTCATTTTACGTAATTCGTTTTTCTTTTCCCTCTTTCTTCTTTCTTTTCTTCTCTTTGCCTTTTCTTATTCTTCTTGTTCCTCTTCTTTTTACTTCCATTTCACTTCCTTCATTCTTCTTTTTCCTTTTCTTCTTTTTCTTCCTTTTGCGTCCATTTCGCTATTCCTTTTCTTGGTAATTCCTCGCCTTACTTTCCTTCTCTTCTTCCTCCTCCTTATTTTTTCTTTCTCTACTTTCGTTTTCCTTTACTTGCTTTCTATAGTTCTACCTCTTTCCGCCTTTTTCATTCATCATTTATCCAAGCTTTTCTTTTTCCTTCTCCTCTTCTTCCTCCTCCTCCTCCTTCTTGCCTTGCTCTTCTCTTTGTCCTCAGTTGTACATATCGAGTTCCTTCTCCTCCTCCTCCTTCCACTCTTCTTTTGTTAGATCTACCAGTGACCTTTCCTCCAGTGCTTGGTTCTTTTTCCTCTTTCCCATTCCTCACATTCCCTTTTCCTTTCCCTCTAGTGACCTATTCTTCCTCCAATTTCTCATATCCCTGTATTTTTCCACTTATTCTTCCTCTTCCTCCTTCTCTTTCTTCTTGATATATTCTTTCTCTCCCGTTTTTCATATCCTGTTTTATTTCGTTCATCTCCTTCCACTTTTTTCCTGCTTTTCCTCCTTTCAATTTTTTTTCTTTTTCCCTTCTTTTTTTACTGGCCCTTCCACTTCTAATCGTCTTCATCTCTCCTTCCATTTTCATTTACCGCTTTCCTTCTTACATTTTTGCCTTCCTCTTCTCTTGTTACCCGTCTTCCTCTCCGAATCTCTCTCCTCCTCTTTTATTTTTCATCTCAACATCCACTTTGCCGTCCTCCTCCTCCTCCTCCTCCTCCTCCTACCGACGACACCAAAGTGGGAGGGAAGGCGCTCACAACAGAGAGACTAGGACCAGATCACTCAGTGGTCGGAAAAGTGGCAGATGTCCATCAACACTACCAAATGTAAAGTAATGCACATCGGGTCCAGAAATAGCAACCACACATACTACAAGGGTGGCGAACCACTACAGGCAGTGCAAGAGGAAAAAGACCCGGGGTCACTATCAGCAGTGACCTGAAACACGCAAAACACTGCTAGTCCGCCTTCAAGAAAGCCAATACTATGCTCGGGTTCATAGCGAGGAACTTCGAATACAAGACGCCGGGAATTGTGTTAACCTTGTGGAATTCTCTGGTAAGACCCCACCTGGAATACGCCGTGCAATCCTGGTTTCCTAACTCTAATTACTCTAATTACTCGAGAGTACAGCGACGCGCTACGAAAGTGATACCATCATTGAGAACGCTCCTTACGAAGAACGACTCAAGCGACTCAACCTCTTCACGTTGGAAAAGAGACGACTGCGGGGAGACGTGATACAAGTCTTCAAGTACCTGAACAAGTTCACTAATGTTGATCACTCCGAACTCTTCACGCTGCAATCTAACCCGCGAGCAACAAACAACGGTGAAACAATTCAAGCCAAGCGATGCTCTACGGATATCGGCAGGAGTTATTTCTCGAACATAGCCGTCTGCCCTTGGAACAACCTTCCTTTAAAATTCGCATTGACCGTCACTTTGCTGCGTCGGGAGTAAACTAAACGTATCCACGAGTACGTTCTGTAGTGATTTAATCCTTCCCGCAAGCGGCTGACGGATTTATTAGATCGCTAAAAGCACGCAGCCTCGCAAAGAGCATATAGGCTTTCTGCTGCCTGTTCGTCCATGTTTTCCATGTTTCCTCCTCCTCTTCCTCCTCCTCTTCAACAACAACAACACGTCAGAGTTTGATTTAAAAATAGGAAAATAATGAAGATTCGTGTGTGTGTGTGTGTGTGTGTGTGTGTGTGTGTGTGTGTGTGTAAACTGACATCCTTAAATATTTTTCTCTTTCCTTCAACTAGTTTAAGGATTTTTAGGATTTCCAAGGGTAGGAATGGCTAGAGGAGTCCCTCGGGAGCCCTCACACGGAATAGGAGCGTCGGAAGATGTAGGATTCCAAGGATATTAAAAGATAAAGAAAATTATGTCGAATCTTGGAATATAGGAGTGAAGACTGATGGGTAGTTTCCTTTCATCTCTCCCTTGTCCACTCAACTGGGAATGGGTACCGTGTGTCAATTAGGGTTGTGTACCGCTTCCCTGGTGTGTGGATTTGGTGTGAAGGTCCCAACCGAACCCAAAGATCCGTCACTATGCAGCTCCAGGCTTGTACATTGAGGGTGGTAGGTAGCGATCGCAAGTCCAGCACGCGATCAGACCGTAGGTGAAGATGACACGCGCAACACCAAGGCCGAAGAATAATGCTTTAACAATATTGTTTTTCATATAATTTTAAGCAACGTCACAGATGGCACAAAGGAACACACACACACACACACACACACACACACACACACACACACACACACACACACACACACACGTTAGCCATTCGTTGAATATGTACATAGTTTTATTTTTCTGTCCAGAAAAACAAGTAATTATTTATTTCACTCAAACCTTTTTTTTATGATCTATTAATAATTTATTTTCAGCGTGTCTTCTGTTTCGTCCTTTTCAATTTTAAAATATTTTCTTCGTTTATTTTCGCACATGTGTTAGCGTTTTATTTCAATGTTCTTTTCTCTTTCCCTTTTCGCACAAGCTCATTAACTTTTTCTTTTTCCATCTCCCAGTTCTTTATTTCCTTATCTTAATTCCATGTCTCGTAGTTTTATGTATCCTTTTCAGTCTTTTTCGTTGCTTGATTCTTAGATAATTTCCTTCATATCTTTTTCCTTTTTTCATTCAATTCCTTTTATGATTTTTCTCCTCACGCACTTATTTCGCGCTGTCATCTTTAATTTCAGTTTCTTTTTGTCCTATTTTTCATTCGTCTGATCTCATTAACGGTTTCTTTTTAAGGAGTCTCAGGCCTTTCATCTTTTATTTTCATCTCATTTCTCGCAATTTTTTTCATATGCCATTGTATCATTTCCTCTTCCTCCCTCATTTCTTGTTCCTCTGCTTCACACCTTTTTTTCCCGCCTCCAAATGCACGTTATCGCTTTACACACTTTGTAGACTCATACCCTTGATCTTTTTTTTTTTTCGTATTCCTTCATTTACCTTCCTTTCCCTTTCCTTTCCTCTCGTTTCACTGGCGTCTTGAGTCTCCCTCCACTTCATTCTGCTTGTCTTGTCTCTCTGTCTATGTCTGCCTGTGTGTATATTAGTTTACCTGTGTCTGTGTTCTTCTGCCTGTCTGTATGTGGTAATGGCGGTGGAGGAGAGGTGTGTGTTTTCCTGCCTGTCTGTTTGTCTGTTGAATGTCTACCTGTACCTGTGTTTTCCTGTTTGTTTTTGTCTGTTTTCCTGTCTATCTGATTGTCTGTGTCCCTACCCATCATCTCTTCATCCATGTTCTTTCTTTCTTCCTTCACTTCTTTTTTCAATCATATCTACTGCCATTCCTCTGTTTATTCCCTTGCTCCTCTTCCTTACTTCCAAACCTCCTTTCCTTCCTTCCTTCCTTCCTTCTTTCCTTCCTTCCTTCCTTCCTTCCTTCCTCTCTTTCTTCCTTCTTTCCTTCCTTCCTTCCTCCTTCCTTCCTTCCTTCCTTCCTTCCTTTCTTCCTTCCTTCCATCCTTCTTACCTTTCTGCCTTCCTTTCTTAATTCCCTCTCTCCCTCCTTTCTTCCTTCCTTCTTTCCTTCCCCCTCCTTCCTTCCTTCTTTTCTTCCTTCCCTTTCCCCCTCCGCTCTTTACCCTTTTTAAGCCTAACGGTGTTCATCACGACGTAATCCTATGGTACAGGGTTCGAATCCCCTTTTATTTACCACCGAAAGAATCTAATCTCCCTTTACCGAAGTGGGTGCAGGACTGGAGCGATAAGTGTTTTCATGAACCGTGAAAAGAGAGAGAGAGAGAGAGAGAGAGGGGGGGGGGGGCATGTTTGTATGGTGGAATGAGGCAAGATATTGGTTTCTGTGTGGAGGGGAAGGGAATAATTGGAGCAGAAAATGGCGTAATCGGAGAGGGGAGGGAGAGGGAGGGAGAGAGAAGATGGGAAAGGGAGGGAGAGAAAATGGGAGATGGGAGAGGGAGGGAGAGGGAGGGAAAGGGAGGGCGAAAGGATGGGTTAGGGAGGAGAGAGAGATGGGAGAGGGAGGGAAAGGCAGCCACTGATAATTAAAAAAAACAAAGGCTTCCCAAGATGGCGAACAAAAGATTTATTAAAGAAAAGGAGAGACAAAAAAAAAGGAGAAAAAAGTTAAAAAGGAATTACGAAAGAGTCTGATAAACTGAAGAAGAGCCATAATGAGGGAAAATTAATACGCGAAGATGGAAAAAAAGAGAAATTAATTTAAATACTAATGAATATTGAATTAGTTACGAGGATAAAATACGAAAATAGGGAGAGGAATACGTAATATCGAAAAAAGGGAGCTGATGAATATTCTACAGTTCGAGGGAAGAAAATAATGAGGGGATGTAAGGGGAAGGTAAGGGATTCTGAATGTAAAGGTAGCGATGAAAATAATTAGATAAAGGGAGGGAAAAGGTAAGAAAGGTACAAAAAATGAGTTATGTTTTTTTGGTGAGAAGAAAAGATGAGAAAAGAAGAAAAGTTTAAAAGTAAGATAAGAGATTCTGAATGTAAAGGTAGCGATGAAATAAGCTAGATAAATGGAGAGAAAAGATAAGAAAGGTAAAAAATAGAGTTGTTTTTTTGGTGAGAAGTAAAGATGAGAAAAGATGAAAAGGTTAAAAATAAGGTAAGAGATTCTGAATGTGAAGGTAGCGATGAAAATAAGTTAGATAAAGGGAGGGAAAGGATTGATTGATTGATTGATAGTTTATTGTTGCAAGTCAACAACAAAGGAGAAGGGAGGAGCATGCCATCCCAACCCCCAGGCAGTACAGAGTGTGATTATACAACTAAGGATACATGTGTAAGTAGCACCAGGAAACTAAAAAGATACAATGGTAGGGGACAAGTGCTAAAAAAAGATAAAGGCCTTGATTTAGTCAAGGGAGCAGACATAAGGGACTGGACATGAATTACACTCTAGGGGCAAATGCAGGATACTCACTAAGCACAGCTGAAAGAACATTATTGTTAATGAACCAGCCCACCAGCTCAGACAGGTCCCAGTGGCCCTGTGGGCGGTAGGCACTAATAGCAAAACATTGCAGGACATAGTGTTTGAGCGTGTGACCCCCCGGCCTGGCACACAAGCGGCAAGGTACAGGGTCAGCCCCACTGACCTCCCAGTAATATCTGTAGCCCAGCCTCAGCCGCATCACCACCAGATCATAGGATGCACTAAGCCTGCCACAAGTGTGGGAGCAGATACTTGATACCTGGGCATAGTGAATGCTGGAGGGACTACCATCCTGACACCTCAAGGCAAGCTGATTGGTAACAGACTCACAAACACGGGATCTAAGTCTACTCTTAACATAATTATAGGTGTATTCAACACCTGGGTGTACATTGAGATCATCAGAGGCAGCACGAGCAAGTCTGTCTGCCTTTTCATTATGGGGCAGCCCAATATGTGAGGGCACCCAGATGAAGTGTGCAGTAGCACCACAGCGCTCAAGCAGGCTAAGGGCACTAAGGCACTTATTGACTATATCACAGTCAGAAGGGGAGGAGGACAAAAGTGCATACAAGGCACATTGATTATCAACAAACAGGTACACAACTTTCCCGAGAGCTACAGTGATATGGAGGGCTTCATATATGGCATAGAGTTCTGCCCTTGTGGAAGACAGATGATCAGGAAGCCTCTTAGAAACCTCAGTGTCAGTGTATTCAGAGGGGGTGGCATAGTCCCTAATAAATAATCCACAACCAGTCTTGGTGCCATTGACAGATCCATCACAAAACACATGGACAGCCTGGGTGCAGACAATTTGGTCAGAAAATGGTCCTGCAGGACTTGAGGAAGCCAGGAATCTCTAGGTTTATCTAATTTTTCTATATCAACACTGACTCTATGAGGTTTCCAAGAGGGATAACAAGGGCTGCTAATGAGGGCAAGGCACTGTTCAAGGACACCAAGGTCAGATAAGAGCTTGTGGAGCTTTCTAAGGTACGATTTGGCTGGAATGTTAGGGGTGGGCTGAAAGTTACCAAGAGCCTGCCTAAGCTGAGTGTCCCCGTGACAAATCATGCGGCAGACTGTGCGGCAAGTAATTTCCTGAATTCTGCAGACAACACTGGGCAGTTCCAACTCAGCTTGGAGGACTTCAAGCTTTGCCGTCCTGGGACAACCAAGAATAATCCGCATTGCCTCATTTGGTATGAACTCCAAGGGCCTCAATTGAGAAGGGCTACAACGCACTAGAACTGGTGCAGCATAATCAATCAGAGACCGAATGACAGAGAGATAGAACATCCTGAGAATGGGAATTCCTGCTCCAAGACCTCTGTTTGCTAATACACGTAACGGGGCAAGGCGAGGTAGACAGAGATTGCGTACATAGTCAACGCAATGGGTATACTTCTTAAAACTAAATTGCACTCCTAAATACTTAAAACATTGTACTCGGCCTAAGGCGACTGTATTAAAGCTCGGTGAACGACATATTTTGAGACTTGTCTGATACTTAGTTTTTGAGGCATTGACAATCAGACTCATATGTATGCAAAGGTCCTCAAGGTGCTGCAGGGCTGTGGTCAGGGCTCCAGGGGAATCACACTGAATGAGGATGTCGTCGGCATAAATGATAATTTCAGTGCCCTGAGGAAAGGAGTGCCGGGCAATCTTATCCATAAAGGTAAGAAAGGTAAAAGAGAGAGAGAGTTATGTTTTTTTGGTGAGAAGAAAAGATGAGAACAGAAGAAAAGAAGCTTAAAAGCACAGAGTTATATACATATATAACATATATACGTATATAACTCTGTGGGTTAAAAGTAAGGTAAGAGATTCTGAATGTAAAGTTAGCCAAGAAAAGACGCATGATAAAGGGAGGGAAGAGGTGAGAAAGGTGAGAAGGAAAGTGTTGTCCGCAAATTTGCAAGAAAAAAATAATGAGAAAGGGGGATGATGAGGGTGAAGTAAGAGATAATGAATGTAGAGTTAATGAAGAAAGAAAGAGAAAAGAAGGAGAGAAAAAATAAAAAAAAAAAAAAGTTCAGTTTAAAGAAAGAAAAAAGAAAAAAAATAAAAAGGTTAAGTAATAAGTAAGTAATGATATATAATGAAAAGAAGAAAAAAAAAACATAAAGATAAAGGAAAAAAAAGTTGGAAGAGAATTGATAACGATATCAAGAATTTTACCAGAAAAGAAATCAATGAAGGTTAATGATTAAATTAAGTAAAAGTAAGAGATAATGAATGAATAGTTAGCGAAGGAAAAGGAAAATAAAAAGGAAAGGAAAATGGAATGCAAAGCAAAAAAAAAAAGAAAATCAGTATTCAGAATAATTAAATAAAGGTGAAAAAAAATAAGAAAGAAAAAAGGTGAAAGAGAAAGAGATAAATATGTTGAGTTAAGGAAAAGAAATACACAAAGGAAAAAAAAAAAAAAAAAATATTGTTAAAAATGATTTGTAAGAAAAAAAAAGGGAAAAAGAATGATAAAAGAATAATAAAAAAGGAAAAATAATTAAGAAACGAAGATGATGAGGTTGAAAGTGAAGTAAGAGATAATGAATGTTGAGTTTAGCGAAGAGAAGACACACGATTAAGGAAGCGAAAAAAATTGAAAGTAAAAGGTATCAAGTTCTTCATTCGGTAATTTGTGAGAATTAAAATAATAGGAAAAAAAGATGATAATGTTAAAACTTAAGTAAGAGATCATGAATAAGGAGTTAGCGAGGATAAGACGCAGGATTAATTAAGGGAGTGAAAAAGTGAGAAAGGTAAAATGTAACAAGTTATACGGTAATTTGTGTGAGTGAAATCACATGAAAGTAAGATAATAATGTTAAAAGTGAAGAGATGAATGTAGAGTTCGTGATGAAAAGACGCAAGATTGATAAGGAAGGGAAAAGGTGAGGAAGATAAAAAGTAAGAAAAAAAAAGTTTCGGTAATTTGTGAGAAAATATTTAAGAAAGGCAGATAATGAGGTTAAAAGTGGAGTATGAGATAATGAATGAATATATTGCGAAGATTAAGAGTATGAAGAGGCTACGTGTTCGTGAGGAAAATATGGAGAAAAAAAGATCGAAAGTTTTGACTCTAATACAATAATTACTAAAAAGTGTATATATAAGAAAAAAATGAATGGAAATTAAAAAGGGAGGTGATTAAGTTCGTGCAATTGCAGAAAAGAAACGAAAAATAGCAAAAGTCAGATATGAATAAATTAATGAAAATAAAATAAAAAAGAGATGAGAGAAAAATATTGAAATGAAAATAATGAGCTCGTGCCTAATGAATAATAGGAAGAAAATAAGGCATGGAGATCAGTCTTTGTAATATATTGATGAGAGAAAAAAAGGAAACTTGAAAAAAATAGAAAGAAAAAGACGATAACGTGGAAGCTAAGAACGGAAAGGAAAAGAACAATCCGTCTTAGTGAATAAGAAGGAAAAAAAGAAGAAAGAAAAAAAAAAGAGATGACCACCAATAAGTATGGAATATAATGATGAAAGAAAAAAAAGAATGTGAACAAATCGGAGAGAGGGAAACAAATATGGAAAAAAGTAAAACAAAAGAAATATGTTAATGAAGGATAGAAAGCAAAAAAAAAACAAAAAAAAAAAACAACTGAAAAAACAAACAAATAAACAAAACATCAAATAAAAAAAACAATGAGAAAAAAACGAGGCAATAAAGAAAATTGGAAATGAATATAAAAAGAGGAAAAAAACGACAACAAGAGAAGCAAAACGAATTTGGAACTATATATAAAAAAAGGAGAAACAACAACAATGGGGACAAACGATTTAATATCCTGAACAAAATAATATAATATCCGGGACTAACCAAAAGCCTCCAGCAACACACACACACACACACACACACACACACACACACACGCTACTATTTTATTTCCCCGTTATTTCCCAGTCACACATTTACGGCAACAAGTAATTTCTCATGAGTGTTGCCATTTCGTAATTTTTCCCTCGCTGCTGCTTTTTCCTTCCTCTTTTCCCGCGCGCGTTGTAAGCCTTCCACTACGCGATAGAATTTTGCCTTAAGTTGCTCCTCCTCTTTTCCTCCTCTTCCTGTTTTCCTTAATAAGCCTTATCCTCGTTGCCACCCTCTACTCTGCCTTCACTTCCTTACGTTCTTTTCCTTTATTTTTAGTCTCACATTTTCTTTCTTCTCTCTATTTGTTTCTTCCTTCTTTCCCTCTCTTTTCTTTTCTTTCTTCCATCTCTCCAATTTTTTGTTCCTTTGCCATTTTCTTTCACACCCTGCTTCCCATTTTCCTTCGTTTCTAGCCACGTTTTCTCATTTTTTTTCTTCTGCCTTTTATCGCGTCTCCTTTGGCTCCTTCTTCTTGTGTTCCTTCCTTCTTCATTCGCTCTCAGTCACATCATCTCTTTCTTTTATTTTCTTCTGTCTTTTATCATGTCTCTTTTAGTTCCTCTTTGTCTTCCTTGATGGGTTTTTATTCCTTATCTGCTTTCCTTCGTCCTTTAACATTCTCTTTGCCTTCCTCCTTCTCTCCTTTCGCAGCTGGCTGATCCTCCTTCTCTTGCAGCATTATCCTCCTCCTCCTCCTCTTCCTCCTTCTCTTCCTCCCTCCTTTCTTTATCAAAATTCCTCGCTACCCTCCCTCCCCACTCACCCTGTCTTGCCTCCCTTCTCCTCCCCTCTCTCCTCTTCTCTCTATCTCCTCCTTCCTCTCCATGCATGTTCTGCCTGCCCTTATTACATTCTTTCCCTGTTCATTTTGTCTTTCGTTTCCCCTCCCTATCTCCCGTGCTCTCTCTCCCCTTCTCCTTCCCCTCCCTCTCTTACCTCCATGTCTCCCTGCTCTTCCCGCCTTCCTCCTTTTTCCTTATTTTGTATTCTGTTATCCATGTGCTTCCTTACTTCCCCTCTCCGTCTTTCCCTGCCTTATCTTCCTTTCCCCTAACCTCCCTCTCCCACCCTCCCAGCATCCCTCTCCTCCCCTGTGTCCTCTCCTCCCCCTGTGATCCTCCCCCTCCTGTGCGCCTGGGAACATGACGCAACAAGTTCCAATACCCTGTAAGGAGAGTTGGATCCTGCATGATGGAGAGTTTGTGGCAAGTGCAGCAACAGCGACACCAAGTCACGTCACCTTATGAAACGGGAGGAACGCAGAGACATAACAGTAAACACACAAAAAAAGGGAAGGGAAAAAAGGGGTTAATGTTTATAAGAGGAATAGGAACATAATTTATAAACACCGCTGGACAGGACGTAAATATGATTGATTCTGTGTGTGTCTGTTTGTCTGCCTGCCTGTATGTTTCCTTTACTGTTTGTCACTCAGAATATTATATAAACACCTCTGGAGAGAACGTAAATATGATTGATTCTGTGTGTGGCTGTCTGTATGCCAGTCTATATGTTTGTTTTCCTGTCTGTCTGTCTCTTTTAGAATATTATACAAACACCTCTGGATAGAAAGTAAATATGATTGATTCTGTGTTTCTGTATGTCTGTCTGCCTGTTTCTCTCTCCACCCATCACTGCATCATACCTTCTTCCATTTTTCGTCTCTTTCTCCTCCACTTCTCTCTCCATACTGCCTCCTCTCACCCCACCTCTATTCTTTGCAGCACCGTCATGTTTTGGCTTTCTTTCTCTTTTAGTCTGCCTCCTCCCACCGAAGAAAAAACAAAAAATGCGAAAAAGCAAGGACAAACAGTGAGAGAGCTAGAGAGGGATTTAGCTCAAGGAGAAGGGAACGCAGAGAATGGCATACGAAATATTAAAGTAATGTTTGTAATAAAAGCAACAGAAAGAAAAGTATACAGGGAGCAAGAAATTCGGGTCAGACACAATAAAAATAAAAGGAAAAATGGATAAAAGGGTGAAAAATGGAGTAGCGAAAATATATTAAAAAAAAATGTAGGAATGTGTAGAATATAAAATGAACTTAAGAGCTAAATAAAACGGTGAGAAGTAAGAAACGAAAAGGAGAATGAGATTAAAAGGGTGGAATGTAATTACGTTTGGATATTGACAAAAATGTTTAAATGTTTAGAGGAAGCAAGAGCGACAGCAAGGGACAAATTAACATCGAGCCAAATAATATAATGATGAGAAACTGGAAACGAAAAGGAGAGGGAGATTTAACAGGTTGTAATGTAATAGCGTGTGGATATGAATGAAAAGCAGCAATGTTAAGAAAATGGAAGAGCTACAACAGGGGACAAATTACCATAGAACGAAATATAATGCTCATTGAAAAGAAGATGGTTTGAAAGGTGAGATGTAATTGTGAATATACAGAAAAATATGAATTGATGCTTATACCACGAACAACAACAAAGGTGAAATTAATATAGCAATGGATTCTGGTTACTGATCAGGATACGGATATGAGAGTAGGAGAAAACAGTGAAGTATAATTCCGATCATACAAAAAAGTGAAATAAATTTACGAGCAAAATAACAAAAACGAGAAAGAAAGAAGCAGCCAGGGATTTGAATGAAGGACAAGAAGACAAAATGCTAATGGGATAAAAAGATGAAAGGAAACAATGAATAAGGAGGAAATGAATCTAGAATATCAGCAGAAACAAAGAAAAAAATAAAACAGAGCAGGGATTCGGTCAAGGACAAAGGAAGGAATTGAGACTGGGATAAAAAAAGAACAAAAGAAAGAAAAAGAGTAGTCAGTAGTCCGGGTCAAAGTGAAGGCAGATAAGAAAAAGAGATAAGTGAGCCCGGATATAGGATGAAGAAGTGAAAGGAAAAATACCACATGAATTGTATATATAAATAGATAGTTATGATAAGGAACACCAAGAAGAAGAAGAAGAGGAAGAAGAAGAAGAAGAAGAAGAAGAAGAAAGGAAAAGAAAACGAAGAACAAAGAATAAAGAGAGAAGGAGAAAAAGAAGAACAAGAAGACAAAGACACGAAGAAGAAAAAAGTAGAAAAGAAAAGAAAAAGAAAAAGAAGAAAGCAAGAAAAAGAAGAGAAAAAAAGAAAACAAAAAGACGAAAATAGAAGAAAATGAAAAGAAAAGGAATGAAGAAGAAGAAAGAACAAAAACAACAGTATCCCACCTCCCCACCCACCACCACCACAATCACCACCACCACCAACAACAACAACAAAAACAAAAGAAAAAAAGCAAGCAGAGTCCGTGATCCTGGTCAAGGATAAGACAAAGAAAAAGGATAACGCAGTGCACGGAGGAGAATGTGACAAAAAAACACACAAGAAAACCCCAGATGAAATGAAATGGCGTATACATAATTATGACGCAAAAAGAAACAAAAAAAAAAGAGAAAAAAAGAGAAGGAAAGAAGCAGCGGAAGAAAGGACACGCTCAAGGACACGAGAGAGAGAGAGAGAGAGAGAGAGAGAGAGAGAGAGAGAGAGAGAGAGAGAGAGAGAGAATGCATTAACTGTAACAAAAGATTAAAAACACGGGGACGAAATAAAAGCACAGTTCCATTATTACTTGTAGACAAAGACTGTTTCTGGGGAAGGCGAATCTCCAGTTGTTCAAGATTATAATTCTGTCCTTTCGTATTTTTGTTTTTTCTGGGACCTTCTGGCAGAGAGAGAGAGAGAGAGAGAGAGAGAGAGAGAGAGAGAGAGACGGTGGTGGAGTTAGGATTCTGAGCTGAAAAAAGAAAATGGAAAATAGAAAAGAGAAAAATATAGAAAAAAATAGAAAAAGAAATGCTAAAAGATGGGTTCAGGAAGGTAATTCAATGTAAACGTGAGTACATTAGAGAGAGAGAGAGAGAGAGAGAGAGAGAGAGAGAGAGAGAGAGAGAGAGAGAGAGAGAGAGACGGAGGGGACAGATGGTGATAGTGGTGTTGATGGTGTTGGGAAGGTGGGGGTAGTGATGGTATCGGTGGTGGTGGTGATGGTGGTAGTGGTGGTGGTGGTAGTGGTTGTGGTGATGATGGCGTTGGTGGTGGTGGTGAGGGTGATAAGGCTAAAGTGATTGTGTGTGTGTGTGTGTGTGTGTGTGTGTGTGTGTGTTTGGTCCCATGTTATATTAAGGGTGAGCCACTGTTTTTTTTTATTTCAGTTGTATTCTTTTGTTATTTGTGTTTGTCTGTATCGCTCGGTGTTTGTTTCTTGCTGTTTCATAATATTATATTTTAGGAGCGGGATTTGTTTTTCCTCGGTCTGGTGTGTTTCTGGGTCAGGCAAGACTCAGCGCTTCCTGCCGAGGGGGAATGGCTTACTGTGTCGCGGCTACGTCTGTGTGTTTCGCATATTCATGTTGAGTATGTTTAGGGATGGAAACTGGAGCCTTTTTCCTTCTTTGCTTTTCTTTTGAAGGTGATGTTCTCTTCCTGGTGATGGTTCTCTCTCTCTCTCTCTCTCTCTCTCTCTCTCTCTCTCTCTCTCTCTCTCTCTCTCTCTCTCTCTCTCTCTCTCTCTCTCTCTCTCTCGTTTTTTATGTAAGTATTTGTAATGTTTTATTTGCGAGGTCAACTTTTTTTTGGTTCTACTTTGATTTTGTTAAAGAAAATGGAAGTTATCTTTTTTTTTTTTGCGGCATCTCATTTATCTTCTTTTTTGCTGGCGGTCTTTGAGGGGCACGCAATCTTAGTTTTGGGAAATTCAATGATTTTTAGTTTTTTTTCCTTTATGGTATTTTTAAGGGTATGTTTTTTCCTTTCTGGCATTTATTAAAGAGCGTGTGTTTTTTCCTACATGATATTTTTAAAAGAGCCTGTTTTTTCTTACTTTTTTTTATTTTATTCATTGCTCGGTCTGTACGCTGCCCCGCTTATCATTCTGCAGGCACTGGTTCGATCCCCGGCGTTCAGTGATGTAAATAGTGAGTTAATATTTTTGTTCTGCTCGCCTCTCAGCCTCCAAGGACTAGGTATTGGGGGCATTGCGTTATTACAGTAAGGTGCTTATATATAAATCGTCCCTTCTTGGTTTTCTTCTTCCTCGTTTTCTTCCCATAATAAACTCCTCCATCTAATGTTTTCTCCTTGTTGTTTTCTCTTTTGATAACCTTGAAACCTTCCCTCCCTTGTTTTCTGATTCTTACGTGTTTTCCTCGATCTTATGTGTTTTTCTCAATCATACGTGTTTTTTCTCAATCTTACGTGTTTTTCTCAATCATACGTGTTTTCCTCAATCTTACGTGTTTTCCTCAATCTTACGTGTTTTTCTCAATCTTACGTGTTTGTCTCGATCTTACGTGTTTTCCTCAATCTTACGTGTTTTTCTCAATCATACGTGTTTTCCTCAATCTTACGTGTTTTCCTCAATCTTACGTGTTTTCCTCAATCTTACGTGTTTTTTTCTCAATCTTACGTGTTTTCCTCAGTCTTAAGGCGGCGTCACACAGGGCAAATTTCTCCCAACATGTTGCTTGTTTTCGTTGGTGATATCGCCAATCAACAATGTTGTGCATCACAGTGTACTGACCCTGAACTGTTGTGTTGACGCCGCGCTCCAACAACAACAATCACCACGCCAGCATCTCTCCAGCCACTTTACCATGAATCGGAAGGATATTGAGGTTTTAGAAGATTGTGCTGCTGCATTGCACATAATGAAGCATGTGCTACGACTGCAGAAGCGCCGGAAGAGGCAGTGTTCTCCATATCAACAGTTTGTTTACCTCGCGCCAGGCACAGACTCTTCCCAGCATACCATCACAGTCAGTTGAGTGTTATAAATAACTTTACACAGTAGACAAATAAATCACAAACACATACTTGCACATGTACGTCGGTTTTTGGAGTTTTACAGTTGATAATATGAGTAAATATGTACGATGATTGATTTTCAATTTACAGCTTACAGCACGAATGTCATTTGACCCCGATTTCTCCCAACAGTCTGGCAACACAACCATTGTCCATCCTTCCCGATCCGCCAAATCTTGTTAGTGTTTTATTTATTTATTTATTTATTTTTTTACAACAAAGGAGGCAGCTCAAGGGCACAAAAAAAAGAAACAATAATAAAAAAGTCCGCTTCTCGCTGCTCCTAAAAAAGAATCATAAGAGGTGGCCGAAAGAGAGGTCAATTTCGGGAGGAGAGGTGTCCTGACACCCTTCTCTTGAAAGAGTTCAAGTCGTAGGCAGGAGGAAATACAGATGAAGGAAGATTGTTCCAGAGTTTATCAGCGTGAGGGATGAATGAGTGAAGATGCTGGTTAACTCTTGCATAAGGGGTTTGGACAGTATAGGGATGAGCATGAGTAGAAAGTCGTATGTAGCGGGGCCGCGGGAGGGGGGGAGGCTTGCAGTTAGCAAGTTCAGGAGAGCTGTCAGCGTGGAAATATCGATAGAAGATAGAAAGAGAGGCAACATCGCGACGGAATTTAAGAGGTAGAAGACTATCAGTAGGAGGAGGAGAGCTGATGAGACGAAGAGCCTTAGACTCCACTCTGTCCAAGAGAGCTGTGTGAGTGGAGCCCCCCACACGTGAGATGCATACTCCATGCGAGGGCGGACAAGGCCCCTGTATATGGATAGCAACTGCGCGGGGGAGAAGAACTGGCGGAGACGATACTGAACGCCCAACCTCGAGGAAGCTGATTTAGCGAGAGAGGAGATGTGAAGTTTCCTGTTGAGATTTTGAGTTAAGGATAGACCGAGGATGTTTAGTGTTGAAGATGGTGATTGCCGAGTGTTGTCAAAGAATAGGGGATAGGTGTTTGGAAGACTGTGTCGAGTTGATAGGTGGAGAAATTGAGTTTTTGATGCATTGAAGGACACAAGGTTCCTTCTACCCCAATCGGAAATGATAGCAAGGTCTGAGGTTATGCGTTCTGCAGCCTCCAGTCTGGAGTCGTGTACTTCCTGTTCAGAGGGTCTTCTATTGAAAGAAGTTGAATAATGAAGAGTGGAGTCGTCGGCGTATGAGTGGACAGGACAGTTTGTTATGGAAAGAAGATCATTGATGAATAACAGGAAGAGAGTGGGTGATAGGACAGAGCCCTGTGGAACACCACTGTTGATAGGTTTAGGGGAAGAACAGTGACCGTCTACCACCGCAGAGATAGAACGGCCGGAAAGGAAACTGGAGGTAAAGGAACAGAGAGAGGGATAGAATCCGAAAGAGGGCAGTTTAGAAAGCAAAGACTTGTGCCAGACTCTATCGAAGGCTTTCGATATGTCTAGCGCAACAAAGAAAGTTTCACCGAAACAGCTAAGAGAGGATGACCAAGAGTCAGTTAAGAGAGCAAGAAGATCGCCAGTAGAACGCCCCTTGCGGAACCCATACTGACGATCAGATAGAAGGTTAGAAGTGGAAAGGTGCTTTTGAATCTTCTGGTTAACGATTGATTCAAAAGGTTTAGATAGACAGGAAAGTAAAGCTATAGGGCGGTAGTTTAAGGGATTGGAACGGTCACCCTTCTTAGGCACAGGCTGTACAAAGGCATACTTCAAGCAGGAAGGAAAGGTAGATGTTGATAGGCAGAGACGAAAGAGTTTGACAAGGCAGGGTGTCAGCACGGAAGCACAGTTTTTAAGGACAATAGGAGGCACTCCATCAGGCCCATAAGCCTTCTGAGAGTTGAGGCCAGAGAGGGCATAGAAAACATCATTTAGAAGAATCTTAATAACAGCCATAAAGGAGTCAGAAGGGGGATGAGTAAGAGGAATATCCCCAGAATCGTCCAAGGTGGAGTTCTTACAGAAAGTTTGAGCGAAGAGTTCAGCCTTAGAGACAGATGAGACGGCAGTGCTGCCGTCAGGGTTAAGGAGAGGAGGGAAAGAGGAAGAAGTGAAATTGGAGGAGATATTTTTGGGTAGATGCCAGAAGTCACGGGAAGAATTAGAAGCAAGGTGTTGACATTTTCTATTGATAAAATAAGTTTTGGTAAGTCGGAGAATAGATTTGGCACGATTCCGGGCTAAAATGTAAAGGTCAGAGTTAGCGGGAGTTCGAAGGCTCTGGAACCTTTTGTGAGCTGCCTCTCCATCTTTAATAGAACGAGAACAAGCATGATTAAACCAAGGCTTTTTAGCATGAGGAGTAGAGAAAGAACGTGGAATATATGCCTCCATTCCAGAGACAATCACCTCTGAGATGCGCTGAGCACACACAGAGGGGTCTCTCTCCTGGAAGCAGTAATCATTCCACGGGAAATCGGAAAAGTACATCCTCAGGTCGTCCCACCGAGCTGAAGCAAAATGCCTGAAGCATCGCCTCTTCGGTGGGTCCAGAGGATGTACAGGAGCGATAGGACAGGAAACAGAAATAAGGTTATGATCGGAGGAGCCCAACGGAGAGAACAGTTTGACAGAGTAAGCAGAAGGATAAGAGGTAAGGAAGAGGTCTAGAATGTTGGGCCTGTCTCCAAGACGGTCGGGAATACGTTTAGGGTGCTGAACCAACTGCTCTAGGTCGTTGAGGAGAGCAAAGTTGTAGGCTTGTTCACCAGGCTGGTCAGTGAAAGAGGATGAAAGCCAAAGCTGGTGGTGAATATTGAAATCTCCCAAGATGGAGATTTCAGCGAAGGGAGAGTGAGACAAGATGTGCTCCACTTTAGAATTCAAATAGTCAAAGAATTTTACATAGTTAGTAGAGTTAGGTGAGAGATAAACAGCACAGATGTATTTAGTAATAGAATGACAATGAAGTCTTAGCCAGATGGTGGAAAATTCAGAAGAGTCAAGGTCGTGGGCACGAGAGCAAGTGATGTCGTTGAGCACGTAGGCGCAACATCCAGCTTTGGATTGAAATTTAGGATAGAGATAGTAGGAGGGAACAGAGTAGAGGTTGCTGTCAGTAGCCTCAGAAACCTGTGTGTCGGTGAGGACGAGAAGATGAGGCTTAGAGGAGGAGAGATGGTGTTCCACAGAATGAAAATTAGAACGAAGACCACGAATGTTGCAGAAATTGATAAGGAGGAGGTTCGAGGAGTTATCAGGACACCTCTCAAGTCGGCAGCCAGAAGGGGTGTCCTCCCTGGGGGAATTTATGGTCCCCCCCCCAGGCGGGGACTCCGAGGCAGTGTTGTTTTTCACCATTTGAAATTTTGAATTATGGGAAAAGGTGTGTGTGTTGTGTGAATGTAGTGTGGTGTAGAAAGAGAGAGGAACTGTCTTTAGAGAGCATGCTGAACTGCTCTCTGGTGTTGATGAGACAAAAGGGAAACGGTTAGTGAGGACATGGGAAGGGTCTTTGAAGGGCTTCAGCACCCTCCTCGCTTCCCATATATCCTCACTGGGAGTAGCTCACGCCCGTTCGGTAGGGGTCTTCCTACCTACTCCTACCTTTTGCCCAACCGCCAACCAAAACAAGCAACATTCTGGGAGAAATTTGCCCTGTGTGACGCCGCCTTTATGTGTTTTCTCAATCTTACGTGTTTTTCTCAACATTACGTGTTTTTTCAATCTTACGTGTTTTTCTCAATCAGGAATTAGTAGTGATGTTAGTAAATTTGCAGATGATTCTCAATCTTCCTTTTTTTCTCAATCTTACGTGTCAGTCATACGTGTTTCCTCAACCTTACGTGTTTTCCTCAATCTTCCTTTTTTTT
The DNA here is from genome assembly GCF_024679095.1 of Eriocheir sinensis. NCBI lineage: Eukaryota > Metazoa > Arthropoda > Malacostraca > Decapoda > Varunidae > Eriocheir > Eriocheir sinensis. The sequence continues at coordinate 18,813,089 of NC_066513.1, read as the reverse complement.
ATCAATTTTACGTGTCAATCATACGTGTTTTCCTCAACCTTACGTGTTTTCCTCAATTTTACGTTTTTTTCTCAATCTTCGTGTTTTCCTCAATCTTGCGTGATTTTCTCAATCTTACGTGTTTTTCTCAATCATACGTGTTTTCCGCAACCTTACGTGTTTTCTTAATCTTACGTGCTTTCCTCAATCTTACGTGTATTTCGTAATCCCTTTCCGTCAATAAACTCTTTTCTCTAGTGTTTCGTCCTAAAGTTTTCTTCTTTCTGAAATCATAAAAACCTCCCCCTCCCTTGTTTTCGGTTTCTTCCCTTTATTTTATCTTTTCTTTATATACCTCTCCCCGTTTTTCATGTTCCTAAACCCTTTCATCCCATGTTTTATCCTCCTTCCCATGTTCTCTTCCTATCTAAAAAGCCCTGCCTTCACTACTTTATCCTCCCCCGTTTTTTTACTTTTTCTATATTATAAACTCGTCACTCCACTGTCCTCTCATCTCTTCCTTTACTCCGTTTATCCTTTTTTTTTCAAATTTCTCATATACTTCTTTCAATACCTTCTCATATACTTATTCCTCCAAATTTTTTTTATATACTTCTTATCTTATATATTTCTCTCTTATACACTTCTTTTTCGAATGCCTCCTCCTTCCTTCTTCCCTAACTACACAATCTTGTCTCATAGTTCTTGCTTCCTCCTTATATGTCCTCTTACTCTCTGCAATGTGACCACTCTCTCCCCTCATTATGCCCTCACAATCCCTCTCTCCGTCGTTCCTTTCTTTTCACCTCCTGCTCCTCCCTCCTCATCCCTCCGTTCTTCCTCGCTCCTTCCCTTCCCACATAAAGCTCTTCCACAACTGGCCCTTCTGTTAACCTCTCCTTCTTATGTCACTCATTTAGCCGACAGGTGAAACTTCTCTAACTGTTCTTGCCGACATGATTATTCCTTCCATAATTCTTTCTTTCTTTCTTTCTTTCTTTCTTTCTCTCTTTTTTTCTTACTGGATTTTTTTCTTGGTTTCTTTCTTCTTTCTTTTTTCTTTTTTTCTTCTTTTTTCTTTTTCTTTTAAACTTTCTACTTTTCTTTGCTTTCTTCTCTCTCTCTCTCTCTCTCTCTCTCTCTCTCTCTCTCTCTCTCTCTCTCTCTCTCTCTCTCTCTCTCTCTCTCTCTCTCTCTCTCTCCCCCCCCCCCCCTCCATGTTGTGTAGGCGAAGGGTCAGGTCTTGTACCACACATTATAAGGTAGATTATTCACGAGCGGACGAGGCAAGGAAGAGAAGAACGTTGCCTGCGGGAGTAACGCCAATTATTAAAATAAATGTCGCAGTGTTGCCATCGCCACCGCCACCACCACCAGGCTCAAAACAAGCTCATCATTTTTTCATTTCAATCCCATCTACAGTTTTACGTTGCTCTGCGTGACCTAGTAATTGATAGTGCAAAGCTTAGTGGAGGTTTTATATATATTCTTATGGCTTATTATTTTTTTTTTTTTGCTTGGTGCGTGGGCCGGTCAGTGTGTTCGTTGGCAGGTGTCCGGGAGGCATAGAGGTGAGGTGAATAATGGATGGTGGGCAAAAGGGGTGTGAAAGGTCGGTGGTGGCTGGCTGGCTGGCTGGCTGTCCGGTGTCTACGTCTTGAGCTCGTACTCGCAATCCTACTTTTGACCTACATTTGAGAAGGCTTTCCTAGAGGTTGCCATGCCTAAAGTGACGATAAAATGGAAAGAGTATAATAATGCTCCATCCCTTTCCTTTCTCTCTCTGATGTCACTGCGATGGATGGGGTTGTAATGATTGTGTTTCCCTAGATATGTGTTTTACTCACTTTCAATTGCTTCCATTCCGATCATTATATGTTGTTATGGCGACTGATTGATATTTTTTTACAACAAAGGAGACGGCTCAAGGGTAACAAAAAGAGTGTAGGAAAAAAAAGCCCGCTACTTGCCGCTCCCACAACAGAAGATAGTATAGAGTGGCCGAAAGAGAGGTCAATTTCGGGTGGAGAATTATTGAACATTGTCTTTGTTTTCTTCATATTTATCTTCAGGCCTACTCTACTTTCTTCATCTTCATCTTCAGGCCTACTCTACTTTCTTCATCTTCATCTTCAGGCCTACTCTACTTTCTTCATCTTCATCTTCAGGCCTACTCTACTTTCTTCATCTTCATCTTCAGGCCTACTCTACTTTCTTCATCTTCATCTTCAGGCCTACTCTACTTTCTTCATCTTCGTCTTTAGGCCTACTCTATGAACTCTCTTTGTGGATTTCCTCGACCATTCTCTGTAAGTTTTAGTCAGGATCACACAGTAAGGCCATCTCATATTTGAATCTCCGGTTTTTAAGGCATTCACTATCTATCTTGATTCCTGTTTTTGGCCACAATCTCAGATAAAAAAAACAGGTAACAAAGAAGTAAACACGAGAGTCCAAAAGGTTGAGAAGTAAATAAATACGCAATGGAGGGACTATCAGCTATAGACCACTTTGCATTCACTCGGTTAAAGAAATCAGAATTAGTATTTTTTTTCCTTATAGTGTTTACTTCCTCCGTCTTTCCTTTCTTTCTTTCTTTCTTTGTCTGTCTTTTTCTTTCTCTTTTTCTTTCTTTTTCTTTCTTTCCATTTTTTTCGTCTATTTCTTTCCTTTTTTTTTTTTTTTTTTAATCAAGGGTATAGTACGAAGAGGAAGTGGGTTAGTGGTGAGGTACAGGTGGGGAATAGGAAAGACAGTAGGAGTGTACAGTTGTATGGTGTAGGTTCGTTAGTTGTTCTGGTGTAGTTATTGTTTATCGGGCACCTTATTTGTATACCCCCGGCGTGCTGGGTGTGTGTGTGTTTGGATCGTTTGTGTGTAGAGAGCTTTCCTATTCTCTCTCTCTCTCTCTCTCTCTCTCTCTCTCTCTCTCTCTCTCTCTCTCTCTCTCTCTCTCTCTCTCTCTCTCCCCGACGGCTAACACGATAAAGGCATAATAACAAGTTGATCCCACGGCGAGTTGTGTACAGGAATATTGGCTTGGATGCTCTTCACCCGACATCTCGATTCGTTATATTTCCTCGGCCTGATCCGCTATTCATTTTTTATGTGTTTGGTGAGAAAGAAAGAAGGTTCGATTCGGCCCCGGTTTTTTCCTATTAATTGAGAGAGAGAGAGAGAGAGAGAGAGAGAGAGAGAGAGAGAGAGAGAGAGAGAGAGAGAGAGAGAGAGAGAGAGAGAGAGAGAGAGAGAGAGAGAGAGAGAGAGAGAGAGGCCGACCTGGTTTTGAATTTTATTCCGAGAAAAAGGAAAATGGGGGAACGGGTGCTCAGTCTCAATTCGGAGCCTGGGTTATTTTTTTCCTGTTCATTTTCACGAGGGAAGGTGCTACACCCCTCCCCCCTACCCCCTCGTGTGTGTGTGTGTGTGTGTGTGTGTGTGTGTGTGTGTGTGTGTGTGTGTGTGTGTGTGTGTGTGTGTGACGTGTTCTCAATCGTAGAAGTGACAACTATTTTCCTTTTTTTTTCTTCTTCCAGGTTGAAATATTTTGACTGTGGAGCGAGGTAGCGTGTGGCTGCGTGAAGGTGATGGGAAGGGAAGGGGAGATATGGCGGTGGTGGCGGAGAGTGAGGGGATGGGAAAAGTGAGCCTTGGGAGGTGATGAGAGCTGGAGTGGATGAGTAAAGTGAGTTGGGAGTGAAGTGAGTGAGTGAGGTGAGTGGTGGTGAGTGAGTGGATGATGTAGTAATAGGAGTGTTAGAGTAAAGGAGTTTCTGCGAGTTAAATCTCTCGAGTGTCTCCCTGAGTGTACCTCTGCGATAGTTCTTCGGAGGGGGTGTTAGTTAACTCGAGTATCGGAGATTACTCGTGGAAGTGTGAACACGTGACCATCGCTTTACCCTGAAGTGGTTCCCTGTGGCCAGCCAGCAACGGAAGGCTGGGGAAGGGAAATAATGTTGACTGCACATAACTATTCATAACACGAAATATACTATTCTCCCCTCCACTTATATTTTGAGTTCATGGAGGACATAAAGAAGGGATTTTATATCATAGGCTTATAATATGTGGGAATTTGTCAAAATATAGTTGTATATTTTATGGAAATATTATGATCACAAAAAAGTGAAAAAAACATTTAGCATTGCAAAAGGTTTTTATTGCGTTGGTGAACGAATGCTTACGAAATATTTCAATCTCCATCACATTAATTATTTTCACATTAATTATTTTGCTCATGTTTGCACACTCACTTATGGGGAGGCGGTGGCTGAGTGGATAGCGCGACGGCGCCGCATCCAGGACGACGCGGGTTCGCGCCCCGCCCGGTGACACCAAGCTGGGATTTTTCAGTCACCGCCGAGTGGCCTAAGACTACCCACATGCTGTCCAGAAGACCACCTATCAACCCGGACTCTAGATCATAGGATCAAAGATGAGCTCCGGGCGGCAGCATGAACCAATGCAAGATGGCGCCACTATAAACACTTGCCTGCGCCACAACGGGCTAGGGCCGACCATCAGGCCCTACTACGCAAGCCTACTGGCGCCATAGGCGAAGACGTAAAAATGAAAAAAGAAAAAAAAGAAAATGTTTTCCAAGTGTTTGTAATAATTTCTTCTATGACTCCACGAAATGAGACTTCGTAAAAGGTTATCAACATGAATGCATTATCCTGGATTCAGAGAAATGCCTCTTCCTTCATGAGTAGCTCCCAGGCTGTCAACATGGTTTGTGCAGCGAAGAGCTACTTTCGAAAGTCGCCGCCTGCTGGGTCCTCATTGGGCAAACTAGCAGAGTGCAGGGCTCCGGGAGAAAACTCATACTGTCTGCAGAAATTTGATAGTGGCAGTACTCTCCATGGCACTCACGCGAACTTTGGCTTTACTGTGAGTAGTTGGGAGGGAGGGGACGAGGACAGGGAGCTTAAGGGAGAGGATGAAAAGTGAAGCAAATGAGAGAAAGTGTGAGTCAGGGGGATGCTGAGTGAGAGTGAATAAGTGAGTAGTGGTTGTGGTGAGTGAAGGGATGAGTAAAGTTTGCGACCGAGTGCAATACGGATGAGGAAATGAGTAATTGTGAATGTGGATAAGAGAGAGAGAGAGAGAGAGAGAGAGAGAGAGAGAGAGAGAGAGAGAGAGAGAGAGAGAGAGAGAGAGAGAGAGAGAGAGAGAGAGAGAGAGAGAGAGAGAGAGAGAGAGAGAGAGAGAGAGAGAGAGATCTAGGATAAGGAATGAAGAGAGGAAGAAGAGAGCGAAAGTGAGAGCGAGGACGAGGGTGGATGTGAATCTGAATGGAAGTGAGAGTGGAAAGGAGAGGTGTGAGGGTGTTGTCGATTAGGCCCTCCGTTACCTGAGTAAACAGAGGTGAGAGAAATGGAGACCCGTGAGGAGAACCAGGTGAAGGAATCCAGGTGAACGTAAGCCAGGTAAAGCTATCATTATATTCTCCTTTCGGCAACTTCTTTCGTACATTGTGGAAGCAGTATGATACGTGGATTTGTTTTTATATGTATTTGATTTAACGCTTCACTGTCTCCCTTACCATAGAGAAAACAGGTAAACGTAGGTGAAAGTGTTGAAGTGGAGAAAGTAGCAAAGAGGATGAGACTGGGAAAGTTATGTAGTGTTTGGAGGGTGAGGGGAAGGGAAGACACCATGAAGGAGGCACTGAATGGCGGGAAGAATACCACTAAGGGGAGTACGAGCTCTTATGAGGCCTCCTACAAAGGGTGAGGTAAGGGGCAGCAAAGTATCGTGTCAGCGCTTGTGTGTGGAATGAGGGGAGGAAGACAGGCGATAGAAGAGGCAAAGAGCAGAGAGGTGAAGACTACTGAAGGGAACAAGAGTGCTAGAGTGAGGGGCAAAAGGGGAGAGAGAAGGCAGACTATGGTAAGCCACTGAGCGAAGGGAGCGATGGGTGTAAATAAGGTCACTGAAGGGCAGAACGGCCCCTTAAAAAAACTCCAACGGCCGAAGACTAGAAAGGGAAGTATGCGTATTAGTGTGAGGAGCAAGGGAAGAGAGATGATCGGCTATAGTACGCCATTTATGGAGGGAGAGGAGGGTAGATAAGGTCACTAAAGGGAAGAACGGACCCTTAAAAAAAAAATCCAACGGCCGAAGACTACAAAGGGAAGTATGCGTATTAGTGTGAGGAGCAAGGGAAGAGAGATGATCGGCTATAGTACGCCACTTATGGAGGGGGGGGGGGGGGGCGTAGATAAGGTCACTAAAGGGAAGAACGGACCCTTAAAAAAAACTCCAACGGCCGAAGACTACAAAGGGAAGTATGCGTATTAGTGTGAGGGGCAAGGGAAGAGAGATGATCGGCTATAGTAAGGCAATTATGGAGGGAGAGGAGGGTAGATAAGGTCACTAAAGGGAAGAACGACCCCTTAATAGACCTCCTCCAAGGCATGGGGTGGGGGGGAGGGAGAGTGTAAGTTGTTGCGGCGGGCGGGCGTCTCGTGGCACCGCGTCGTAAACCACTCAACGACAGTGTTTTATGGGCGCCTGTTGCTCGTGGCGTGTCCCGCGGGAGTGGTGCGGCCGCGGCGGACCCAGAGAAAAGTTTGTGGTTGATGTGGATGATGTTTGAAAAGTTGTGAAGGTAATCGTACTCGTATTTGTATTAGTGTTAGCATCAGTTGTAATGGACGTAGTAGATGAGATAATAACAGCAGTAGTAGTATTAGAAAGAGTAATAGTAGAATGAGGGGGAATAGCAGGAGTAGCAACAGCCGTAGCAGAAGTAGGAGTAGCGGTCATCGTTCTCTGTGCCGGTAAATATTCACGTGTATATTTATGGCGTACAGATACTCCGATGTGTATGTGTGACAGGCCCGCGTGATAGCCGTGGTGGTCTCGTTATCTGTACACATTTCATCATTATTGTAAAGCCTCAGTGGTATCGCGGTACTAGGACTGACAGTAATAAAGATAGGGGGAGAACTACTAAATCTTTATTATTGTTTGCCTCACGATAGTCTGAAGGTTTGTCTGGTCTTAGGGAGTATGAAAAAATAAATTGACTCTTATTTCTGGGCTTCCGTAACCTTGATATAAAAGGCGAACTATTGTGTAACTTTTTGTATACGTTGGTCGCGAAGGTACTGGTGTTAGAGGTGGTGATGGTGGTGATACTGGTTTAGTGGTGGTATTGATGTTGGTGGTGATGGTGATAATGATGTATGGTGGTGGTATTAGAGCTGTTGGTGGAGATGATTCTGATATATAGGGTGGTGTTTGTCCTCCTCCTCTTCCTCCTCCTCCTTCGTTTACTCCTTTTCCTCCTCCTCGTCCCACCCTCTCTCTGGCTTCTTGTACCTCTTTCTTGAATCACCTTTTTTCTTCTTCTTCTTTCTTCTGTTCTTGTTTTCCCCTTCACACCTAGCTTCTTTTACCTCTTTGAATCATTTAAACGCCTTCTTTCCGCCTCGCCCGCCGCCTTTCCCCTCCACCCACACACCATCCCACTCTCTCTCTCTCTGGCCTCTCCGGTGACCCTCGGAAGCTGAGTAGTCTGGCCCCGAAGTCTTCCAGTCCCTCACACCTGCATATATCCGACAGCTCGTTCGATAGGGGAGGGTTGCGGGGAGAGAGAGAGAGAGAGAGAGAGAGAGAGAGAGAGAGAGAGAGCAGCTAAAAGGTTCGGTTCGATTTGATTTTCTTGTTCTCACTCCTTGGACTATGGATCTCTCTCTCTCTCTCTCTCTCTCTCTCTCTCTCACTCTCTCTCTCTCTCTCTCTCTCTCTCTCTCCCCTCCGTTTTATACCGTCCGTTTTATCTGTCTTCTTTACGTATTCCCTCCTCATCCCCTTCTCTTCCCTATCTCCTTCCTTTCTCCTTTTCCTCTTCTTGCATTGATCTTTTTTCCTTTCAACGTGTGCTTTTTTTTTTGCTTCTCTTTCCTCCTTTTCTCTACACTTTTCTCCATTTCTTTCTACACAACCAGTATCTCAATTTTTTTTTATCTATATACTATTATTGATCTTTTGCCTTCTTCGTACTCCACCTTCTTTGTATTCTCTTCCCTTCTGTTTCCTTTCATCCTTTCCTCTCTCCTGCAGCTTCCTCAGTCGACGATTTACTGACATAAGGAGTTGAGCCATTGTAAGTCTCAATTCTGGTTCCTCCGAGCCTTAAGGCCCCCACACACTATCATGCATGCATACACATTCATGGTGTTTGTGCATGCATACCACAATGTGTGGGCATGACTGAAGGCATGCGATTGAAGATACATGATGAGGGTCCGACACGGTTGGATTTTTAACTGTCATTCATGACGGTTGCGCATGCATGAATGACTGTGTGGCGATGAATGAGCAAACCGTCATTCTTCCACCACCAGCCATGGCGAGCACACAGGGGCAAGGATAATGGCACGGATAATGGCACGGATAATGGCAAGGATAATGGCAACGCAAGCAGCCTCCCTACTCATCTTGACTGGCTGAGCGACGCGCGCCAACTGATGCGTGTGCACTCATAGAGACAGTGTGTGGCCAAAACTAATGATTGACGTGTTTGGACAATCATGCAGGAATGCGCATACATGCATAATAGTGGGGGGAGGGGCTCCCCTTCTTTCCCCTTCCCTCCCCTTTCATTCTTTCCTGGCACCTTCAATCCTGTCTCCCTCGTAAGCATGGTCGACTTAGTTTTGTGGCGCGTGATGGAGACAGGGGTGGTGGGGCTTTTACTGTTGTGGTTTCTCGTTCGGCCAAGGAAATGCATAGGGAAAGTAGCTTCGCGTGTTATATTTTTCAGAACTTGCAGGAGGCAGTAGTAGAGACGATAATAGTAGCAGGAGGAGGAGTAGGAGGAGGAATAGGAGTAGTAGTCGTTAGTCGAGAGGAAATCGCATCTAACTGCTGGAACGAAGGCCGAGGAAACGAGGGTGCGAGCGGGCGGCGTGATTCGAGCCAATTATGCCATAAAGTGCAGGTTTTCACGGCGCTTCGGGGGCCGCTAACGCTGTCTCGGGGGTCCACGCGTCCATAAGCAACGCACGGGAAGAAGGGAGCTAAAACTAACGGTGTAAATGCTGCCAATACAACGAATACGGAAACTGCTGCCGTGAGACCCATTACTATTGTCCCTACTACTACTACTACTACTACTACTACTACTACTACTACTACTACTACTACTACTACTACGGTTACCTGGCTATAAGGTGAACGGCCTCTCCCATCGGTTTTGTCCCCAGCGTCTTGCAGGTGACAGGCTCAGTGTATCAACCTCACACTATATATTGTCCTTCCCCGCTACCCGATTTAGGCCACTGAAAGGAGGTGTAGGAGGAGGAGGAGGAGGAGGAGGTGGAGGTTTAGGTGGAGGAGGAGAAGGAAGAGGAGGAAGAGAGGAGGAAGTGGAGGAGAAGGAGGAGGAGGGGAAATAAGAAAAATGAGGACGAGGAAGAGGGAAAAGAAGATTAGGAGGATGTGGATGAGGTCGAAGACGAAGAAATTTGTGTCAAGAGGAAGAGGAGGAAAAAGAGTAAACGAAAAAGAAGAGGAGGAGGAGGAGGAGGAGGAGGAGGAGGAGGAGGAGGAGGCATCAAGGGAGTGAAAGGAGGGGGAAGAGATATAATAGAAAGAGAAGCAGAGAAATATGATGGAAAATAAGGATGTGAGAGAAACTGGAGAGAGAGAGAAAGAAAAAAGAATGAAGAGGAAAAGGATTTCGATTCCTAAAGCTCAAGAAATTGTAGAAATGAACCCAAGTTTCAAATAATAAAAACTTTCTGACTCGGGCGAGAGGAGATCATACGCTGGACTGAAGGTAAAAAATAAATAGGAGACGATTTCTCTTTCGCCTTTTCCACAAAAGAAATGAAGATGGTTGCCTTTTTTTTTTGTTCCTTAAAGTTTATTGTGTG